>NW_026263285.1:0-300000 GCF_947179515.1 Apodemus sylvaticus
GTAGCATCTAAAGAGAACCAAAAGGAGAATTTTCTTTCGTCAAAATTTTTCAGAAAATCACGTTTTAAGGAAATCCCGCATCGTGCGAAATTATCTTGTTTTTCCCTAAACAACACGTTGTAAGTCGAAAAGCTTTCATGTTGCGTGTATGTCTAAGTGTGTAGCCTCAAAAGAGAAGGCACAGGACAGTTTTCTCTCGAAAGGATATGTAAGAATACCACTTCATAAGGAATTACAGTTTTGCAGAGTAAAGACATATACGTACGCATTGGAAACTCTTTACGAGAAGAAATAACGCATAGTACAAAATTAGCTTGTATCTCCAAAAACTACACGTTGTATCTCGAAAAGAATTGTTGTGGCGTGTACGTCTTAACATGTAGCATCTAAAGAGAACCAAAAGGAGAATTTTCTTTCGTCAAAATTTTTCAGAAAATCACGTTTTAAGGAAATCCCGCATCGTGCGAAATTATCTTGTTTTTCCTAAACAACACGTTGTAAGTCGAAAAGCTTTCATGTTGCGTGTATGTCTAAGTGTGTAGCCTCAAAAGAGAAGGCACAGGACAGTTTTCTCTCGAAGGATATGTAAAGAATACCACTTCATAAGGAAATACAGTTTTGCAGAGTAAAGACATATACGTACGCATTGGGAAACTCCTTACGAGAAGAAATAACGCATAGTACAAAATTAGCTTGTATCTCCAAAACTACACGTTGTATCTCGAAAAGAATTGTTGTGGCGTGTACGTCTTAACATGTAGCATCTAAAGAGAACCAAAAGGAGAATTTTCTTTCGTCAAAATTTTTCAGAAAATCACGTTTTAAGGAAATCCCGCATCGTGCGAAATTATCTTGTTTTTCCTAAACAACACGTTGTAAGTCGAAAAGCTTTCATGTTGCGTGTATGTCTAAGTGTGTAGCCTCAAAAAGAGAAGGCACAGGACAGTTTTCTCTCGAAAGGATATGTAAGAATACCACTTCATAAGGAAATACAGTTTTGCAGAAGTAAAGACATATACGTACACATTGGAAACTCTTTACGAGAAGAAATAACGCATAGTACAAAATTAGCTTGTATCTCCAAAACTACACGTTGTATCTCGAAAAGAATTGTTGTGGTGTGTACGTCTTAACATGTAGCATCTAAAGAGAACCAAAAGGAGAATTTTCTTTCGTCAAAATTTTTCAGAAATCACGTTTTAAGGAAATCCCGCATCGTGCGAAATTATCTTGTTTTTCCTAAACAACACGTTGTAAGTCGAAAATCTTTCATGTTGCGTGTATGTCTAAGTGTGTAGCCTCAAAAGAGAAGGCACAGGACAGTTTCTCTCGAAAGGATATGTAAGAATACCACTTCATAAGGAAATACAGTTTTGCAGAGTAAAGGACATATACGTACGCATTGGAAACTCTTTACGAGAAGAAATAACGCATAGTACAAAAATTAGCTTGTATCTCCAAAACTACACGTTGTATCTCGAAAAGAATTGTTGTGGCGTGTACGTCTTAACATGTAGCATCTAAAGAGAACCAAAAGGAGAATTTTCTTTCGTCAAAATTTTTCAGAAAATCACGTTTTAAGGAAATCCCGCATCGTGCGAAATTATCTTGTTTTTCCTAAACAACACGTTGTAAGTCGAAAAGCTTTTCATGTTGCGTGTATGTCTAAGTGTGTAGCCCTCAAAAGAGAAGGCACAGGACAGTTTTCTCTCGAAAGGATATGTAAGAATACCACTTCATAAGGAAATACAGTTTTGCAGAGTAAAGACCATATACGTACGCATTGGAAACTCCTTACGAGAAGAAATAACGCATAGTACAAAATTAGCTTGTATCTCCAAAACTACACGTTGTATCTCGAAAAGAATTGTTGTGGCGTGTACGTCTTAACATGTAGCATCTAAAGAGAACCAAAAGGAGAATTTTCTTTCGTCAAAATTTTTCAGAAAATCACGTTTTAAGGAAATCCCGCATCGTGCGAAATTATCTTGTTTTTCCTAAACAACACGTTGTAAGTCGAAAAGCTTTCATGTTGCGTGTATGTCTAAGTGTGTAGCCTCAAAAGAGAAGGCACAGGACAGTTTTCTCTCGAAAGGATATGTAAGAATACCACTTCATAAGGAAATACAGTTTTGCAGAGTAAAGACATATACGTACGCATTGGAAACTCCTTACGAGAAGAAATAATGCATAGTACAAAATTAGCTTGTATCTCCAAAACTACACGTTGTATCTCGAAAAGAATTGTTGTGGCGTGTACGTCTTAACATGTAGCATCTAAAGAGAACCAAAAGGAGAATTTTCTTTCGTCAAAATTTTTCAGAAAATCACGTTTTAAGGAAATCCCGCATCGTGCGAAATTATCTTGTTTTTCCTAAACAACACGTTGTAAGTCGAAAAGCTTTCATGTTGCGTGTATGTCTAAGTGTGTAGCCTCAAAAGAGAAGGCACAGGACAGTTTTCTCTCGAAAGGATATGTAAGAATACCACTTCATAAGGAAATACAGTTTTGCAGAGTAAAGACATATACGTACGCATTGGAAACTCTTTACGAGAAGAAATAACGCATAGTAAAAAATTAGCTTGTATCTCCAAAACTACACGTTGTATCTCGAAAAGAATTGTTGTGGCGTGTACGTCTTAACATGTAGCATCTAAAGAGAACCAAAAGGAGAATTTTCTTTCGTCAAAATTTTTCAGAAAATCACGTTTTAAGGAAATCCCGCATCGTGCGAAATTATCTTGTTTTTCCTAAACAACACGTTGTAAGTCGAAAAGCTTTCATGTTGCGTGTATGTCTAAGTGTGTAGCCTCAAAAGAGAAGGCACAGGACAGTTTTCTCTCGAAAGGATATGTAAGAATACCACTTCATAAGGAAATACAGTTTTGCAGAGTAAAGACATATACGTACGCATTGGAAACTCTTTACGAGAAGAAATAACGCATCGTACAAAATTAGCTTGTATTTCCAAAACTACACGTTGTATCTCGAAAAGAATTGTTGTGGCGTGTACGTCTTAACATGTAGCATCTAAAGAGAACCAAAAGGTGAATTTTCTTTCGTCAAAATTTTTCAGAAAATCACGTTTTAAGGAAATCCCGCATCGTGCGAAATTATCTTGTTTTTCCTAAACAACACGTTGTAAGTCGAAAAGCTTTCATGTTGCGTGTATGTCTAAGTGTGTAGCCTCAAAAGAGAAGGCACAGGACAGTTTTCTCTCGAAAGGATATGTAAGAATACCACTTCATAAGGAAATACAGTTTTGCAGAGTAAAGACATATACGTACGCATTGGAAACTCTTTACGAGAAGAAATAACGCATAGTACAAAATTAGCTTGTATCTCCAAAACTACACGTTGTATCTCGAAAAGAATTGTTGTGGCGTGTACGTCTTAACATGTAGCATCTAAAGAGAACCAAAAGGAGAATTTTCTTTCGTCAAAATTTTTCAGAAAATCACGTTTTATGGAAATCCCGCATCGTGCGAAATTATCTTGTTTTTCCTAAACAACACGTTCTAAGTCGAAAAGCTTTCATGTTGGGTGTATGTCTAAGTGTGTAGCCTCAAAAGAGAAGGCACAGGACAGTTTTCTCTCGAAAGGATATGTAAGAATACCACTTCATAAGGAAATACAGTTTTGCAGAGTAAAGACATATACGTATGCATTGGAAACTCTTTACGAGAAGAAATAACACATAGTACAAAATTAGCTTGTATCTCCAAAACTACACGTTGTATCTCGAAAAGAATTGTTGTGGCGTGTACGTCTTAACATGTAGCATCTAAAGAGTACCAAAAGGAGAATTTTCTTTCGTCAAAATTTTTCAGAAAATCACGTTTTAAGGAAATCCCGCATCGTGCGAAATTATCTTGTTTTTCCTAAACAACACGTTGTAAGTCGAAAAGCTTTCATGTTGCGTGGATGTCTAAGTGTGTAGCCTCAAAAGAGAAGGCACAGGACAGTTTTCTCTTGAAAGGATATGTAAGAATACCACTTCATAAGGAAATACAGTTTTGCAGAGTAAAGACATATACGTACGCATTGGAAACTCTTTACGAGAAGAAATAACGCATAGTACAAAATTAGCTTGTATCTCCAAAACTACACGTTGTATCTCGAAAAGAATTGTTGTGGCGTGTACGTCTTAACATGTAGCATCTAAAGAGAACCAAAAGGAGAATTTTCTTTCGTCAAAATTTTTCAGAAAATCACGTTTTAAGGAAATCCCGTATCGTGCGAAATTATCTTGTTTTTCCTAAACAACACGTTGTAAGTCGAAAAGCTTTCATGTTGCGTGTATGTCTAAGTGTGTAGCCTCAAAAGAGAAGGCACAGGACAGTTTTCTCTCGAAAGGATATGTAAGAATACCACTTCATAAGGAAATACAGTTTTGCAGAGTAAAGACATACGTACACATTGGAAACTCTTTACGAGAAGAAATAACGCATAGTACAAAATTAGCTTGTATCTCCAAAACTACACGTTGTATCTCGAAAAGAATTGTTGTGGCGTGTACGTCTTAACATGTAGCATCTAAAGAGAACCAAAAGGAGAATTTTCTTTCGTCAAAATTTTTCAGAAAATCACGTTTTAAGGAAATCCCGCATCGTGCGAAGTTATCTTGTTTTTCCTAAACAACACGTTGTAAGTCGAAAAGCTTTCATGTTGCGTGTATGTCTAAGTGTGTAGCCTCAAAAGAGAAGGCACAGGACAGTTTTCTCTCGAAAGGATATGTAAGAATACCACTTCATAAGGAAATACAGTTTTGCAGAGTAAAGACATATACGTACGCATTGGAAACTCTTTACGAGAAGAAATAACGCATAGTACAAAATTAGCTTGTATCTCCAAAACTACACGTTGTATCTCGAAAAGAATTGTTGTGGCGTGTACGTCTTAACATGTAGCATGTAAAGAGAACCAAAAGGAGAATTTTCTTTCGTCAAAATTTTTCAGAAAATCACGTTTTAAGGAAATCCCGCATCGTGCGAAATTATCTTGTTTTTCCTAAACAACACGTTGTAAGTCGAAAAGCTTTCATGTTGCGTGTATGTCTAAGTGTGTAGCCTCAAAAGAGAAGGCACAGGACAGTTTCCTTCGAAAGGATATGTAAGAATACCACTTCATAAGGAAATACAGTTTTGCAGAGTAAAGACATATACGTACGCATTGGAAACTCCTTACGAGAAGAAATAACGCATAGTACAAAATTAGCTTCTATCTCCAAAACTACACGTTGTATCTCGAAAAGAATTGTTGTGGCGTGTACGTCTTAACATGTAGCATCTAAAGAGAACCAAAAGGAGAATTTTCTTTCGTCAAAATTTTTCAGAAAATCACGTTTTAAGGAAATCCCGCATCGTGCGAAATTATCTTGTTTTTCCTAAACAACACGTTGTAAGTCGAAAAGCTTTCATGTTGCGTGGATGTCTAAGTGTGTAGCCTCAAAAGAGAAGGCACAGGACAGTTTTCTCTCGAAAGGATATGTAAGAATACCACTTCATAAGGAAATACAGTTTTGCAGAGTAAAGACATATACGTATGCATTGGAAACTCCTTACGAGAAGAAATAACGCATAGTAAAAAATTAGCTTGTATCTCCAAAACTACACGTTGTATCTCGAAAAGAATTGTTGTGGCGTGTACGTCTTAACATGTAGCATCTAAAGAGAACCAAAAGGAGAATTTTCTTTCGTCAAAATTTTTCAGAAAATCACGTTTTAAGGAAATCCCGCATCGTGCGAAATTATCTTGTTTTTCCTAAACAACACGTTGTAAGTCGAAAAGCTTTCATGTTGCGTGTATGTCTAAGTGTGTAGCCTCAAAAGAGAAGGCACAGGACAGTTTTCTCTCGAAGGGATATGTAAGAATACCACTTCATAAGGAAATACAGTTTTGCAGAGTAAAGACATATACGTACGCATTGGAAACTCTTTACGAGAAGAAATAACGCATAGTACAAAATTAGCTTGTATCTCCAAAACTACACGTTGTATCTCGAAAAGAATTGTTGTGGCGTGTACGTCTTAACATGTAGCATCTGAAGAGAACCAAAAGGAGAATTTTCTTTCGTCAAAATTTTTCAGAAAATCACGTTTTAAGGAAATCCCGCATCGTGCGAAATTATCTTGTTTTTCCTAAACAACACGTTGTAAGTCGAAAAGCTTTCATGTTGCGTGTATGTCTAAGTGTGTAGCCTCAAAAGAGAAGGCACAGGACAGTTTTCTCTCGAAAGGATATGTAAGAATACCACTTCATAAGGAAATACAGTTTTGCAGAGTAAAGACATATACGTACGCATTGGAAACTCCTTACGAGAAGAAATAACGCATAGTACAAAATTAGCTTGTATCTCCAAAACTACACGTTGTATCTCGAAAAGAATTGTTGTGGCGTGTACGTCTTAACATGTAGCATCTAAAGAGAACCAAAAGGAGAATTTTCTTTCGTCAAAATTTTTCAGAAAATCACGTTTTAAGGAAATCCCGCATCGTGCGAAATTATCTTGTTTTTCCTAAACAACACGTTGTAAGTCGAAAAGCTTTCATGTTGCGTGTATGTCTAAGTGTGTAGCCTCAAAAGAGAAGGCACAGGACAGTTTTCTCTCGAAAGGATATGTAAGAATACCACTTCATAAGGAAATACAGTTTTGCAGAGTAAAGACATATACGTACGCATTGGAAACTCCTTACGAGAAGAAATAACGCATAGTACAAAATTAGCTTGTATCTCCAAAACTACACGTTGTATCTCGAAAAGAATTGTTGTGGCGTGTACGTCTTAACATGTAGCATCTAAAGAGAACCAAAAGGAGAATTTTCTTTCGTCAAAATTTTTCAGAAAATCACGTTTTAAGGAAATCCCGCATCGTGCGAAATTATCTTGTTTTTCCTAAACAACACGTTGTAAGTCGAAAAGCTTTCATGTTGCGTGTATGTCTAAGTGTGTAGCCTCAAAAGAGAAGGCACAGGACAGTTTTCTCTCGAAAGGATATGTAAGAATACCACTTCATAAGGAAATACAGTTTTGCAGAGTAAAGACATATACGTATGCATTGGAAACTCCTTACGAGAAGAAATAACGCATAGTACAAAATTAGCTTGTATCTCCAAAACTACACGTTGTATCTCGAAAAGAATTGTTGTGGCGTGTACGTCTTAACATGTAGCATCTAAAGAGAACCAAAAGGAGAATTTTCTTTCGTCAAAATTTTTCAGAAAATCACGTTTTAAGGAAATCCCGCATCGTGCGAAATTATCTTGTTTTTCCTAAACAACACGTTGTAAGTCGAAAAGCTTTCATGTTGCGTGTATGTCTAAGTGTGTAGCCTCAAAAGAGAAGGCACAGGACAGTTTTCTCTCGAAAGGATATGTAAGAATACCACTTCATAAGGAAATACAGTTTTGCAGAGTAAAGACATATACGTACGCATTGGAAACTCTTTACGAGAAGAAATAACGCATAGTACAAAATTAGCTTGTATCTCCAAAACTACACGTTGTATCTCGAAAAGAATTGTTGTGGCGTGTACGTCTTAACATGTAGCATCTAAAGAGAACCAAAAGGAGAATTTTCTTTCGTCAAAATTTTTCAGAAAATCACGTTTTAAGGAAATCCCGCATCGTGCGAAATTATCTTGTTTTTCCTAAACAACACGTTGTAAGTCGAAAAGCTTTCATGTTGCGTGTATGTCTAAGTGTGTAGCCTCAAAAGAGAAGGCACAGGACAGTTTTCTCTCGAAAGGATATGTAAGAATACCACTTCATAAGGAAATACAGTTTTGCAGAGTAAAGACATATACGTACGCATTGGAAACTCTTTACGAGAAGAAATAACGCATAGTGCAAAATTAGCTTGTATCTCCAAAACTACACGTTGTATCTCGAAAAGAATTGTTGTGGCGTGTACGTCTTAACATGTAGCATCTAAAGAGAAACAAAAGGAGAATTTTCTTTCGTCAAAATTTTTCAGAAAATCACGTTTTAAGGAAATCCCGCATCGTGCGAAATTATCTTGTTTTTCCTAAACAACACGTTGTAAGTCGAAAAGCTTTCATGTTGCGTGTATGTCTAAGTGTGTAGCCTCAAAAGAGAAGGCACAGGACAGTTTTCTCTCGAAAGGATATGTAAGAATACCACTTCATAAGGAAATACAGTTTTGCAGAGTAAAGACATATACGTATGCATTTGAAACTCTTTACGAGAAGAAATAACGCATAGTAAAAAATTAGCTTGTATCTCCAAAACTACACGTTGTATCTCGAAAAGAATTGTTGTGGCGTGTACGTCTTAACATGTAGCATCTATAGAGAACCAAAAGGAGAATTTTCTTTCGTCAAAATTTTTCAGAAAATCACGTTTTAAGGAAATCCCGCATCGTGCGAAATTATCTTGTTTTTCCTAAACAACACGTTGTAAGTCGAAAAGCTTTCATGTTGCGTGTATGTCTAAGTGTGTAGCCTCAAAAGAGAAGGCACAGGACAGTTTTCTCTCGAAAGGATATGTAAGAATACCACTTCATAAGGAAATACAGTTTTGCAGAGTAAAGACATATACGTACGCATTGGAAACTCTTTATGAGAAGAAATAACGCATAGTACAAAATTAGCTTGTATCTCCAAAACTACACGTTGTATCTCGAAAAGAATTGTTGTGGCGTATACGTCTTAACATGTAGCATCTAAAGAGAACCAAAAGGAGAATTTTCTTACGTCAAAATTTTTCAGAAAATCACGTTTTAAGGAAATCCCGCATCGTGCGAAAATATCTTGTTTTTCCTAAACAACACGTTGTAAGTCGAAAAGCTTTCATGTTGCGTGTATGTCTAAGTGTGTAGCCTCAAAAGAGAAGGCACAGGACAGTTTTCTCTCGAAAGGATATGTAAGAATACCACTTCATAAGGAAATACAGTTTTGCAGAGTAAAGACATATACGTACGCATTGGAAACTCTTTACGAGAAGAAATAACGCATAGTAAAAAATTAGCTTGTATCTCCAAAACTACACGTTGTATCTCGAAAAGAATGGTTGTGGCGTGTACGTCTTAACATGTAGCATCTAAAGAGAACCAAAAGGAGAATTTTCTTTCGTCAAAATTTTTCAGAAAATCACGTTTTAAGGAAATCCCGCATCGTGCGAAATTATCTTGTTTTTCCTAAACAACACGTTGTAAGTCGAAAAGCTTTCATGTTGCGTGTATGTCTAAGTGTGTAGCCTCAAAAGAGAAGGCACAGGACAGTTTTCTCTCGAAAGGATATGTAAGAATACCACTTCATAAGGAATTACAGTTTTGCAGAGTAAAGACATATACGTACGCATTGGAAACTCTTTACGAGAAGAAATAACGCATAGTACAAAATTAGCTTGTATCTCCAAAACTACACGTTGTATCTCGAAAAGAATTGTTGTGGCGTGTACGTCTTAACATGTAGCATCTAAAGAGAACCAAAAGGAGAATTTTCTTTCGTCAAAATTTTTCAGAAAATCACGTTTTAAGGAAATCCCGCATCGTGCGAAATTATCTTGTTTTTCCTAAACAACACGTTGTAAGTCGAAAAGCTTTCATGTTGCGTGTATGTCTAAGTGTGTAGCCTCAAAAGAGAAGGCACAGGACAGTTTTCTCTCGAAAGGATATGTAAGAATACCACTTCATAAGGAAATACAGTTTTGCAGAGTAAAGACATATACGTACGCATTGGAAACTCCTTACGAGAAGAAATAACGCATAGTACAAAATTAGCTTGTATCTCCAAAACTACACGTTGTATCTCGAAAAGAATTGTTGTGGCGTGTACGTCTTAACATGTAGCATCTAAAGAGAACCAAAAGGAGAATTTTCTTTCGTCAAAATTTTTCAGAAAATCACGTTTTAAGGAAATCCCGCATCGTGCGAAATTATCTTGTTTTTCCTAAACAACACGTTGTAAGTCGAAAAGCTTTCATGTTGCGTGTATGTCTAAGTGTGTAGCCTCAAAAGAGAAGGCACAGGACAGTTTTCTCTCGAAAGGATATGTAAGAATACCACTTCATAAGGAAATACAGTTTTGCAGAGTAAAGACATATACGTACACATTGGAAACTCTTTACGAGAAGAAATAACGCATAGTACAAAATTAGCTTGTATCTCCAAAACTACACGTTGTATCTCGAAAAGAATTGTTGTGGTGTGTACGTCTTAACATGTAGCATCTAAAGAGAACCAAAAGGAGAATTTTCTTTCGTCAAAATTTTTCAGAAAATCACGTTTTAAGGAAATCCCGCATCGTGCGAAATTATCTTGTTTTTCCTAAACATCACGTTGTAAGTCGAAAAGCTTTCATGTTGCGTGTATGTCTAAGTGTGTAGCCTCAAAAGAGAAGGCACAGGACAGTTTTCTCTCGAAAGGATATGTAAGAATACCACTTCATAAGGAAATACAGTTTTGCAGAGTAAAGACATATACGTACGCATTGGAAACTCTTTACGAGAAGAAATAACGCATAGTACAAAATTAGCTTGTATCTCCAAAACTACACGTTGTATCTCGAAAAGAATTGTTGTGGCGTGTACGTCTTAACATGTAGCATCTAAAGAGAACCAAAAGGAGAATTTTCTTTCGTCAAAATTTTTCAGAAAATCACGTTTTAAGGAAATCCCGCATCGTGCGAAATTATCTTGTTTTTCCTAAACAACACGTTGTAAGTCGAAAAGCTTTCATGTTGCGTGTATGTCTAAGTGTGTAGCCTCAAAAGAGAAGGCACAGGACAGTTTTCTCTCGAAAGGATATGTAAGAATACCACTTCATAAGGAAATACAGTTTTGCAGAGTAAAGACATATACGTACGCATTGGAAACTCCTTACGAGAAGAAATAACGCATAGTACAAAATTAGCTTGTATCTCCAAAACTACACGTTGTATCTCGAAAAGAATTGTTGTGGCGTGTACGTCTTAACATGTAGCATCTAAAGAGAACCAAAAGGAGAATTTTCTTTCGTCAAAATTTTTCAGAAAATCACGTTTTAAGGAAATCCCGCATCGTGCGAAATTATCTTGTTTTTCCTAAACAACACGTTGTAAGTCGAAAAGCTTTCATGTTGCGTGTATGTCTAAGTGTGTAGCCTCAAAAGAGAAGGCACAGGACAGTTTTCTCTCGAAAGGATATGTAAGAATACCACTTCATAAGGAAATACAGTTTTGCAGAGTAAAGACATATACGTACGCATTGGAAACTCCTTACGAGAAGAAATAACGCATAGTACAAAATTAGCTTGTATCTCCAAAACTACACGTTGTATCTCGAAAAGAATTGTTGTGGCGTGTACGTCTTAACATGTAGCATCTAAAGAGAACCAAAAGGAGAATTTTCTTTCGTCAAAATTTTTCAGAAAATCACGTTTTAAGGAAATCCCGCATCGTGCGAAATTATCTTGTTTTTCCTAAACAACACGTTGTAAGTCGAAAAGCTTTCATGTTGCTTGTATGTCTAAGTGTGTAGCCTCAAAAGAGAAGGCACAGGACAGTTTTCTCTCGAAAGGATATGTAAGAATACCACTTCATAAGGAAATACAGTTTTGCAGAGTAAAGACATATACGTACGCATTGGAAACTCTTTACGAGAAGAAATAACGCATAGTACAAAATTAGCTTGTATCTCCAAAACTACACGTTGTATCTCGAAAAGAATTGTTGTGGCGTGTACGTCTTAACATGTAGCATCTAAAGAGAACCAAAAGGAGAATTTTCTTTCGTCAAAATTTTTCAGAAAATCACGTTTTAAGGAAATCCCGCATCGTGCGAAATTATCTTGTTTTTCCTAAACAACACCTTGTAAGTCGAAAAGCTTTCATGTTGCGTGTATGTCTAAGTGTGTAGCCTCAAAAGAGAAGGCACAGGACAGTTTTCTCTCGAGAGGATATGTAAGAATACCACTTCATAAGGAAATACAGTTTTGCAGAGTAAAGACATATACGTACGCATTGGAAACTCCTTACGAGAAGAAATAACGCATCGTACAAAATTAGCTTGTATCTCCAAAACTACACGTTGTATCTCGAAAAGAATTGTTGTGGCGTGTACGTCTTAACATGTAGCATCTAAAGAGAACCAAAAGGAGAATTTTCTTTCGTCAAAATTTTTCAGAAAATCACGTTTTAAGGAAATCCCGCATCGTGCGAAATTATCTTGTTTTTCCTAAACAACACGTTGTAAGTCGAAAAGCTTTCATGTTGCGTGTATGTCTAAGTATGTAGCCTCAAAAGAGAAGGCACAGGACAGTTTTCTCTCGAAAGGATATGTAAGAATACCACTTCATAAGGAAATACAGTTTTGCAGAGTAAAGACATATGCGTACGCATTGGAAACTCCTTACGAGAAGAAATAACGCATAGTACAAAATTAGCTTGTATCTCCAAAACTACACGTTGTATCTCGAAAAGAATTGTTGTGGCGTGTACGTCTTAACATGTAGCATCTAAAGAGAACCAAAAGGAGAATTTTCTTTCGTCAAAATTTTTCAGAAAATCACGTTTTAAGGAAATCCCGCATCGTGCGAAAATATCTTGTTTTTCCTAAACAACACGTTGTAAGTCGAAAAGCTTTCATGTTGCGTGTATGTCTAAGTGTGTAGCCTCAAAAGAGAAGGCACAGGACAGTTTTCTCTCGAAAGGATATGTAAGAATACCACTTCATAAGGAAATACAGTTTTGCAGAGTAAAGACATATACGTACGCATTGGAAACTCTTTACGAGAAGAAATAACGCATAGTACAAAATTAGCTTGTATCTCCAAAACTACACGTTGTATCTCGAAAAGAATTGTTGTGGCGTGTACGTCTTAACATGTAGCATCTAAAGAGAACCAAAAGGAGAATTTTCTTTCGTCAAAATTTTTCAGAAAATCACGTTTTAAGGAAATCCCGCATCGTGCGAAATTATCTTGTTTTTCCTAAACAACACGTTGTAAGTCGAAAAGCTTTCATGTTGCGTGTATGTCTAAGTGTGTAGCCTCAAAAGAGAAGGCACAGGACAGTTTTCTCTCGAAAGGATATGTAAGAATACCACTTCATAAGGAAATACAGTTTTGCAGAGTAAAGACATATACGTACGCATTGGAAACTCTTTATGAGAAGAAATAACGCATAGTAAAAAATTAGCTTGTATCTCCAAAACTACACGTTGTATCTCGAAAAGAATTGTTGTGGCGTGTACGTCTTAACATGTAGCATCTAAAGAGAACCAAAAGGAGAATTTTCTTTCGTCAAAATTTTTCAGAAAATCACGTTTTAAGGAAATCCCGCATCGTGCGAAATTATCTTGTTTTTCCTAAACAACACGTTGTAAGTCGAAAAGCTTTCATGTTGCGTGTATGTCTAAGTGTGTAGCCTCAAAAGAGAAGGCACAGGACAGTTTTCTCTCGAAAGGATATGTAAGAATACCACTTCATAAGGAAATACAGTTTTGCAGAGTAAAGACATATACGTACGCATTGGAAACTCCTTACGAGAAGAAATAACGCATAGTACAAAATTAGCTTGTATCTCCAAAACTACACGTTGTATCTCGAAAAGAATTGTTGTGGCGTGTACGTCTTAACATGTAGCATCTAAAGAGAACCAAAAGGAAAATTTTCTTTCGTCAAAATTTTTCAGAAAATCACGTTTTAAGGAAATCCCGCATCGTGCGAAATTATCTTGTTTTTCCTAAACAACACGTTGTAAGTCGAAAAGCTTTCATGTTGCGTGTATGTCTAAGTGTGTAGCCTCAAAAGAGAAGGCACAGGACAGTTTTCTCTCGAAAGGATATGTAAGAATACCACTTCATAAGGAAATACAGTTTTGCAGAGTAAAGACATATACGTACGCATTGGAAACTCTTTACGAGAAGAAATAACGCATAGTACAAAATTAGCTTGTATCTCCAAAACTACACGTTGTATCTCGAAAAGAATTGTTGTGGCGTGTACGTCTTAACGTGTAGCATCTAAAGAGAACCAAAAAGAGAATTTTCTTTCGTCAAAATTTTTCAGAAAATCACGTTTTAAGGAAATCCCGCATCGTGCGAAATTATCTTGTTTTTCCTAAACAACACGTTGTAAGTCGAAAAGCTTTCATGTTGCGTGTATGTCTAAGTGTGTAGCCTCAAAAGAGAAGGCACAGGACAGTTTTCTCTCGAAAGGATATGTAAGAATACCACTTCATAAGGAAATACAGTTTTGCAGAGTAAAGACATATACGTACGCATTGGAAACTCTTTACGAGAAGAAATAACGCATAGTACAAAATTAGCTTGTATCTCCAAAACTACACGTTGTATCTCGAAAAGAATTGTTGTGGTGTGTACGTCTTAACATGTAGCATCTAAAGAGAACCAAAAGGAGAATTTTCTTTCGTCAAAATTTTTCAGAAAATCACGTTTTAAGGAAATCCCGCATCGTGCGAAAATATCTTGTTTTTCCTAAACAACACGTTGTAAGTCGAAAAGCTTTCATGTTGCGTGTATGTCTAAGTGTGTAGCCTGAAAAGAGAAGGCACAGGACAGTTTTCTCTCGAAAGGATATGTAAGAATACCACTTCATAAGGAAATACAGTTTTGCAGAGTAAAGACATATACGTACGCATTGGAAACTCTTTACTCGAAGAAATAACGCACAGTACAAAATTAGCTTGTATCTCCAAAACTACACGTTGTATCTCGAAAAGAATTGTTGTGGCGTGTACGTCTTAACATGTAGCATCTAAAGAGAACCAAAAGGAGAATTTTCTTTCGTCAAAATTTTTCAGAAAATCACGTTTTATGGAAATCCCGCATCGTGCGAAATTATCTTGTTTTTCCTAAACAACACGTTGTAAGTCGAAAAGCTTTCATGTTGCGTGTATGTCTAAGTGTGTAGCCTCAAAAGAGAAGGCACAGGACAGTTTTCTCTCGAAAGGATATGTAAGAATACCACTTCATAAGGAAATACAGTTTTGCAGAGTAAAGACATACGTATGCATTGGAAACTCTTTACGAGAAGAAATAACGCATAGTACAAAATTAGCTTGTATCTCCAAAACTACACGTTGTATCTCGAAAAGAATTGTTGTGGCGTGTACGTCTTAACATGTAGCATCTAAAGAGAACCAAAAGGAGAATTTTCTTTCGTCAAAATTTTTCAGAAAATCACGTTTTAAGGAAATCCCGCATCGTGCGAAATTATCTTGTTTTTCCTAAACAACACGTTGTAAGTCGAAAAGCTTTCATGTTGCGTGGATGTCTAAGTGTGTAGCCTCAAAAGAGAAGGCACAGGACAGTTTTCTCTCGAAAGGATATGTAAGAATACCACTTCATAAGGAAATACAGTTTTGCAGAGTAAAGACATATACGTACGCATTGGAAACTCTTTACGAGAAGAAATAATGCATAGTACAAAATTAGCTTGTATCTCCAAAACTACACGTTGTATCTCGAAAAGAATTGTTGTGGCGTGTACGTCTTAACATGTAGCATCTAAAGAGAACCAAAAGGAGAATTTTCTTTCGTCAAAATTTTTCAGAAAATCACGTTTTAAGGAAATCCCGCATCGTGCGAAATTATCTTGTTTTTCCTAAACAACACGTTGTAAGTCGAAAAGCTTTCATGTTGCGTGTATGTCTAAGTGTGTAGCCTCAAAAGAGAAGGCACAGGACAGTTTTCTCTCGAAAGGATATGTAAGAATACCACTTCATAAGGAAATACAGTTTTGCAGAGTAAAGACATATACGTACGCATTGGAAACTCTTTACGAGAAGAAATAACGCATAGTACAAAATTAGCTTGTATCTCCAAAACTACACGTTGTATCTCGAAAAGAATTGTTGTGGCGTGTACGTCTTAACATGTAGCATCTAAAGAGAACCAAAAGGAGAATTTTCTTTCGTCAAAATTTTTCAGAAAATCACGTTTTAAGGAAATCCCGCATCGTGCGAAAATATCTTGTTTTTCCTAAACAACACGTTGTAAGTCGAAAAGCTTTCATGTTGCGTGTATGTCTAAGTGTGTAGCCTCAAAAGAGAAGGCACAGGACAGTTTTCTCTCGAAAGGATATGTAAGAATACCACTTCATAAGGAAATACAGTTTTGCAGAGTAAAGACATATACGTACGCATTGGAAACTCTTTACGAGAAGAAATAACGCATAGTACAAAATTAGCTTGTATCTCCAAAACTACACGTTGTATCTCGAAAAGAATTGTTGTGGCGTGTACGTCTTAACATGTAGCATCTAAAGAGAACCAAAAGGAGAATTTTCTTTCGTCAAAATTTTTCAGAAAATCACGTTTTATGGAAATCCCGCATCGTGCGAAATTATCTTGTTTTTCCTAAACAACACGTTGTAAGTCGAAAAGCTTTCATGTTGCGTGTATGTCTAAGTGTGTAGCCTCAAAAGAGAAGGCACAGGACAGTTTTCTCTCGAAAGGATATGTAAGAATACCACTTCATAAGGAAATACAGTTTTGCAGAGTAAAGACATATACGTACGCATTGGAAACTCTTTACGAGAAGAAATAACGCATAGTACAAAATTAGCTTGTATCTCCAAAACTACACGTTGTATCTCGAAAAGAATTGTTGTGGCGTGTACGTCTTAACATGTAGCATCTAAAGAGAACCAAAAGGAGAATTTACTTTCGTCAAAATTTTTCAGAAAATCACGTTTTAAGGAAATCCCGAATCGTGCGAAATTATCTTGTTTTTCCTAAACAACACGTTGTAAGTCGAAAAGCTTTCATGTTGCGTGTATGTCTAAGTGTGTAGCCTCAAAAGAGAAGGCACAGGACAGTTTTCTCTCGAAAGGATATGTAAGAATACCACTTCATAAGGAAATACAGTTTTGCAGAGTAAAGACATATACGTACGCATTGGAAACTCTTTACGAGAAGAAATAACGCATAGTACAAAATTAGCTTGTATCTCCAAAACTACACGTATCTCGAAAAGAATTGTTGTGGCGTGTACGTCTTAACATGTAGCATCTAAAGAGAACCAAAAGGAGAATTTTCTTTCGTCAAAATTTTTCAGAAAATCACGTTTTAAGGAAATGCCGCATCGTGCGAAATTATCTTGTTTTTCCTAAACAACACGTTGTAAGTCGAAAAGCTTTCATGTTGCGTGTATGTCTAAGTGTGTAGCCTCAAAAGAGAAGGCACAGGACAGTTTTCTCTCGAAAGGATATGTAAGAATACCACTTCATAAGGAAATACAGTTTTGCAGAGTAAAGACATATACGTACGCATTGGAAACTCTTTACGAGAAGAAATAACGCATAGTACAAAATTAGCTTGTATCTCCAAAACTACACGTTGTATCTCGAAAAGAATTGTTGTGGCGTGTACGTCTTAACATGTAGCATCTAAAGAGAACCAAAAGGAGAATTTTCTTTCGTCAAAATTTTTCAGAAAATCACGTTTTAAGGAAATCCCGCATCGTGCGAAATTATCTTGTTTTTCCTAAACAACACATTGTAAGTCGAAAAGCTTTCATGTTGCGTGTATGTCTAAGTGTGTAGCCTCAAAAGAGAAGGCACAGGACAGTTTTCTCTCGAAAGGATATGTAAGAATACCACTTCATAAGGAAATACAGTTTTGCAGAGTAAAGACATATACGTACGCATTGGAAACTCCTTACGAGAAGAAATAACGCATCGTACAAAATTAGCTTGTATCTCCAAAACTACACGTTGTATCTCGAAAAGAATTGTTGTGGCGTGTACGTCTTAACATGTAGCATCTAAAGAGAACCAAAAGGAGAATTTTCTTTCGTCAAAATTTTTCAGAAAATCACGTTTTAAGGAAATCCCGCATCGTGCGAAATTATCTTGTTTTTCCTACACAACACGTTGTAAGTCGAAAAGCTTTCATGTTGCGTGTATGTCTAAGTGTGTAGCCTCAAAAGAGAAGGCACAGGACAGTTTTCTCTCGAAAGGATATGTAAGAATACCACTTCATAAGGAAATACAGTTTTGCAGAGTAAAGACATATACATACACATTGGAAACTCTTTACGAGAAGAAATAACGCATAGTACAAAATTAGCTTGTATCTCCAAAACTACACGTTGTATCTCGAAAAGAATTGTTGTGGCGTGTACGTCTTAACATGTAGCATCTAAAGAGAACCAAAAGGAGAATTTTCTTTCGTCAAAATTTTTCAGAAAATCACGTTTTAAGGAAATCCCGCATCGTGCGAAATTATCTTGTTTTTCCTAAACAACACGTTGTAAGTCGAAAAGCTTTCATGTTGCGTGTATGTCTAAGTGTGTAGCCTCAAAAGAGAAGGCACAGGACAGTTTTCTCTCGAAAGGATATGTAAGAATACCACTTCATAAGGAAATACAGTTTTGCAGAGTAAAGACATATACGTACGCATTGGAAACTCTTTATGAGAAGAAATAACGCATAGTAAAAAATTAGCTTGTATCTCCAAAACTACACGTTGTATCTCGAAAAGAATTGTTGTGGCGTGTACGTCTTAACATGTAGCATCTAAAGAGAACCAAAAGGAGAATTTTCTTTCGTCAAAATTTTTCAGAAAATCACGTTTTAAGGAAATCCCGCATCGTGCGAAATTATCTTGTTTTTCCTAAACAACACGTTGTAAGTCGAAAAGCTTTCATGTTGCGTGTATGTCTAAGTGTGTAGCCTCAAAAGAGAAGGCACAGGACAGTTTTCTCTCGAAAGGATATGTAAGAATACCACTTCATAAGGAAATACAGTTTTGCAGAGTAAAGACATATACGTACGCATTGGAAACTCCTTACGAGAAGAAATAACGCATAGTACAAAATTAGCTTGTTTCTCCAAAACTACACGTTGTATCTCGAAAAGAATTGTTGTGGCGTGTACGTCTTAACATGTAGCATCTAAAGAGAACCAAAAGGAGAATTTTCTTTCGTCAAAATTTTTCAGAAAATCACGTTTTAAGGAAATCCCGCATCGTGCGAAATTATCTTGTTTTTCCTAAACAACATGTTGTAAGTCGAAAAGCTTTCATGTTGCGTGTATGTCTAAGTGTGTAGCCTCAAAAGAGAAGGCACAGGACAGTTTTCTCTCGAAAGGATATGTAAGAATACCACTTCATAAGGAAATACAGTTTTGCAGAGTAAAGACATATACGTACGCATTGGAAACTCTTTATGAGAAGAAATAACGCATAGTACAAAATTAGCTTGTATCTCCAAAACTACACGTTGTATCTCGAAAAGAATTGTTGTGGCGTGTACGTCTTAACGTGTAGCATCTAAAGAGAACCAAAAGGAGAATTTTCTTTCGTCAAAATTTTTCAGAAAATCACGTTTTAAGGAAATCCCGCATCGTGCGAAATTATCTTGTTTTTCCTAAACAACACGTTGTAAGTCGAAAAGCTTTCATGTTGCGTGGATGTCTAAGTGTGTAGCCTCAAAAGAGAAGGCACAGGACAGTTTTCTCTCGAAAGGATATGTAAGAATACCACTTCATAAGGAAATACAGTTTTGCAGAGTAAAGACATATACGTACGCATTGGAAACTCTTTACGAGAAGAAATAATGCATAGTACAAAATTAGCTTGTATCTCCAAAACTACACGTTGTATCTCGAAAAGAATTGTTGTGGCGTGTACGTCTTAACATGTAGCATCTAAAGAGAACCAAAAGGAGAATTTTCTTTCGTCAAAATTTTTCAGAAAATCACGTTTTAAGGAAATCCCGCATCGTGCGAAATTATCTTGTTTTTCCTAAACAACACGTTGTAAGTCGAAAAGCTTTCATGTTGCGTGTATGTCTAAGTGTGTAGCCTCAAAAGAGAAGGCACAGGACAGTTTTCTCTCGAAAGGATATGTAAGAATACCACTTCATAAGGAAATACAGTTTTGCAGAGTAAAGACATATACGTACGCATTGGAAACTCTTTAGGAGAAGAAATAACGCATAGTACAAAATTAGCTTGTATCTCCAAAACTACACGTTGTATCTCGAAAAGAATTTTTGTGGCGTGTACGTCTTAACATGTAGCATCTAAAGAGAACCAAAAGGAGAATTTTCTTTCGTCAAAATTTTTCAGAAAATCACGTTTTAAGGAAATCCCGCATCGTGCGAAAATATCTTGTTTTTCCTAAACAACACATTGTAAGTCGAAAAGCTTTCATGTTGCGTGTATGTCTAAGTGTGTAGCCTCAAAAGAGAAGGCACAGGACAGTTTTCTCTCGAAAGGATATGTAAGAATACCACTTCATAAGGAAATACAGTTTTGCAGAGTAAAGACATATACGTACGCATTGGAAACTCTTTACGAGAAGAAATAACGCATAGTACAAAATTAGCTTGTATCTCCAAAACTACACGTTGTATCTCGAAAAGAATTGTTGTGGCGTGTACGTCTTAACATGTAGCATCTAAAGAGAACCAAAAGGAGAATTTTCTTTCGTCAAAATTTTTCAGAAAATCACGTTTTATGGAAATCCCGCATCGTGCGAAATTATCTTGTTTTTCCTAAACAACACGTTGTAAGTCGAAAAGCTTTCATGTTGCGTGTATGTCTAATGTGTAGCCTCAAAAGAGAAGGCACAGGACAGTTTTCTCTCGAAAGGATATGTAAGAATACCACTTCATAAGGAAATACAGTTTTGCAGAGTAAAGACATATACGTACGCATTGGAAACTCTTTACGAGAAGAAATAACGCATAGTACAAAATTAGCTTGTATCTCCAAAACTACACGTTGTATCTCGAAAAGAATTGTTGTGGCGTGTACGTCTTAACATGTAGCATCTAAAGAGAACCAAAAGGAGAATTTTCTTTCGTCAAAATTTTTCAGAAAATCACGTTTTAAGGAAATCCTGAATAGTGCGAAATTATCTTGTTTTTCCTAAACAACACGTTGTAAGTCGAAAAGCTTTCATGTTGCGTGTATGTCTAAGTGTGTAGCCTCAAAAGAGAAGGCACAGGACAGTTTTCTCTCGAAAGGATATGTAAGAATACCACTTCATAAGGAAATACAGTTTTGCAGAGTAAAGACATATACGTACGCATTGGAAACTCTTTACGAGAAGAAATAACGCATAGTACAAAATTAGCTTGTATCTCCAAAACTACACGTATCTCGAAAAGAATTGTTGTGGCGTGTACGTCTTAACATGTAGCATCTAAAGAGAACCAAAAGGAGAATTTTCTTTCGTCAAAATTTTTCAGAAAATCACGTTTTAAGGAAATCCCGCATCGTGCGAAATTATCTTGTTTTTCCTAAACAACACGTTGTAAGTCGAAAAGCTTTCATGTTGCGTGTATGTCTAAGTGTGTAGCCTCAAAAGAGAAGGCACAGGACAGTTTTCTCTCGAAAGGATATGTAAGAATACCACTTCATGAGGAAATACAGTTTTGCAGAGTAAAGACATATACGTACGCATTGGAAACTCTTTACGAGAAGAAATAACGCATAGTACAAAATTAGCTTGTATCTCCAAAACTACACGTTGTATCTCGAAAAGAATTGTTGTGGCGTGTACGTCTTAACATGTAGCATCTAAAGAGAACCAAAAGGAGAATTTTCTTTCGTCAAAATTTTTCAGAAAATCACGTTTTAAGGAAATCCCGCATCGTGCGAAAATATCTTGTTTTTCCTAAACAACACGTTGTAAGTCGAAAAGCTTTCATGTTGCGTGTATGTCTACGTGTGTAGCCTCAAAAGAGAAGGCACAGGACAGTTTTCTCTCGAAAGGATATGTAAGAATACCACTTCATAAGGAAATACAGTTTTGCAGAGTAAAGACATATACGTACGCATTGGAAACTCTTTACGAGAAGAAATAACGCATAGTACAAAATTAGCTTGTATCTCCAAAACTACACGTTGTATCTCGAAAAGAATTGTTGTGGCGTGTACGACTTAACATGTAGCATCTAAAGAGAACCAAAAGGAGAATTTTCTTTCGTCAAAATTTTTCAGAAAATCACGTTTTAAGGAAATCCCGCATCATGCGAAAATATCTTGTTTTTCCTAAACAACACGTTGTAAGTCGAAAAGCTTTCATTTTGCGTGTATGTCTAAGTGTGTAGCCTCAAAAGAGAAGGCACAGGACAGTTTTCTCTCGAAAGGATATGTAAGAATACCACTTCATAAGGAAATACAGTTTTGCAGAGTAAAGACATATACGTACGCATTGGAAACTCTTTACGAGAAGAAATAACGCATAGTACAAAATTAGCTTGTATCTCCAAAACTACACGTTGTATCTCGAAAAGAATTGTTGTGGCATGTACGTCTTAACATGTAGCATCTAAAGAGAACCAAAAGGAGAATTTTCTTTCGTCAAAATTTTTCAGAAAATCACGTTTTATGGAAATCCCGCATCGTGCGAAATTATCTTGTTTTTCCTAAACAACACGTTGTAAGTCGAAAAGCTTTCATGTTGCGAGTATGTCTAAGTGTGTAGCCTCAAAAGAGAAGGCACAGGACAGTTTTCTCTCGAAAGGATATGTAAGAATACCACTTCATAAGGAAATACAGTTTTGCAGAGTAAAGACATATACGTACGCATTGGAAACTCTTTACGAGAAGAAATAACGCATAGTACAAAATTAGCTTGTATCTCCAAAACTACACGTTGTATCTCGAAAAGAATTGTTGTGGCGTGTACGTCTTAACATGTAGCATCTAAAGAGAACCAAAAGGAGAATTTTCTTTCGTCAAAATTTTTCAGAAAATCACGTTTTAAGGAAATCCCGCATCGTGCGAAATTATCTTGTTTTTCCTAAACAACACGTTGTAAGTCGAAAAGCTTTCATGTTGCGTGTATGTCTAAGAGTGTAGCCTCAAAAGAGAAGGCACAGGACAGTTTTCTCTCGAAAGGATATGTAAGAATACCACTTCATAAGGAAATACAGTTTTGCAGAGTAAAGACATATACGTACGCATTGGAAACTCTTTACGAGAAGAAATAACGCATAGTACAAAATTAGCTTGTATCTCCAAAACTACACGTTGTATCTCGAAAAGAATTGTTGTGGCGTGTACGTCTTAACATGTAGCATCTAAAGAGAATCAAAAGGAGAATTTTCTTTCATCAAAATTTTTCAGAAAATCACGTTTTAAGGAAATCCCGCATCGTGCGAAATTATCTTGTTTTTCCTAAACAACACGTTGTAAGTCGAAAAGCTTTCATGTTGCGTGTATGTCTAAGTGTGTAGCCTCAAAAGAGAAGGCACAGGACAGTTTTCTCTCGAAAGGATATGTAAGAATACCACTTCATAAGGAAATACAGTTTTGCAGAGTAAAGACATATACGTACGCATTGGAAACTCTTTACGAGAAGAAATAACGCATAGTACAAAATTAGCTTGTATCTCCAAAACTACACGTTGTATCTCGAAAAGAATTGTTGTGGCGTGTACGTCTTAACATGTAGCATCTAAAGAGAACCAAAAGGAGAATTTTCTTTCGTCAAAATTTTTCAGAAAATCACGTTTTATGGAAATCCCGCATCGTGCGAAAATATCTTGTTTTTCCTAAACAACACGTTGTAAGTCGAAAAGCTTTCATGTTGCGTGTATGTCTAAGTGTGTAGCCTCAAAAGAGAAGGCACAGGACAGTTTTCTCTCGAAAGGATATGTAAGAATACCACTTCATAAGGAAATACAGTTTTGCAGAGTAAAGACATACGTACGCATTGGAAACTCTTTACGAGAAGAAATAACGCATAGTACAAAATTAGCTTGTATCTCCAAAACTACACGTTGTATCTCGAAAAGAATTGTTGTGGCGTGTACGTCTTAACATGTAGCATCTAAAGAGAACCAAAAGGAGAATTTTCTTTCGTCAAAATTTTTCAGAAAATCACGTTTTAAGGAAATCCCGCATCGTGCGAAATTATCTTGTTTTTCCTAAACAACACGTTGTAAGTCGAAAAGCTTTCATGTTGCGTGTATGTCTAAGTGTGTAGCCTCAAAAGAGAAGGCACAGGACAGTTTTCTCTCGAAAGGATATGTAAGAATACCACTTCATAAGGAAATACAGTTTTGCAGAGTAAAGACATATACGTACGCATTGGAAACTCTTTACGAGAAGAAATAAGGCATAGTACAAAATTAGCTTGTATCTCCAAAACTACACGTTGTATCTCGAAAAGAATTGTTGTGGCGTGTACGTCTTAACATGTAGCATCTAAAGAGAACCAAAAGGAGAATTTTCTTTCGTCAAAATTTTTCAGAAAATCACGTTTTAAGGAAATCCCGCATCGTGCGAAAATATCTTGTTTTTCCTAAACAACACGTTGTAAGTCGAAAAGCTTTCATGTTGCGTGTATGTCTAAGTGTGTAGCCTCAAAAGAGAAGGCACAGGACAGTTTTCTCTCGAAAGGATATGTAAGAATACCACTTCATAAGGAAATACAGTTTTGCAGAGTAAAGACATATACGTACGCATTGGAAACTCTTTATGAGAAGAAATAACGCATAGTACAAAATTAGCTTGTATCTCCAAAACTACACGTTGTATCTCGAAAAGAATTGTTGTGGCGTGTACGTCTTAACATGTAGCATCTAAAGAGAACCAAAAGGAGAATTTTCTTTCGTCAAAATTTTTCAGAAAATCACGTTTTAAGGAAATCCCGCATCGTGCGAAAATATCTTGTTTTTCCTAAACAACACGTTGTAAGTCGAAAAGCTTTCATGTTGCGTGTATGTCTAAGTGTGTAGCCTCAAAAGAGAAGGCACAGGACAGTTTTCTCTCGAAAGGATATGTAAGAATACCACTTCATAAGGAAATACAGTTTTGCAGAGTAAAGACATATACGTACGCATTGGAAACTCTTTACAAGAAGAAATAACGCATAGTACAAAATTAGCTTGTATCTCCAAAAGTACACGTTGTATCTCGAAAAGAATTGTTGTGGCGTGTACGTCTTAACATGTAGCATCTAAAGAGAACCAAAAGGAGAATTTTCTTTCGTCAAAATTTTTCAGAAAATCACGTTTTAAGGAAATCCCGCATCGTGCGAAATTATATTGTTTTTCCTAAACAACACGTTGTAAGTCGAAAAGCTTTCATGTTGCGTGTATGTCTAAGTGTGTAGCCTCAAAAGAGAAGGCACAGGACAGTTTTCTCTCGAAAGGATATGTAAGAATACCACTTCATAAGGAAATACAGTTTTGCAGAGTAAAGACATATACGTACGCATTGGAAACTCTTTACGAGAAGAAATAAGGCATAGTACAAAATTAGCTTGTATCTCCAAAACTACACGTTGTATCTCGAAAAGAATTGTTGTGGCGTGTACGTCTTAACATGTAGCATCTAAAGAGAACCAAAAGGAGAATTTTCTTTCGTCAAAATTTTTCAGAAAATCACGTTTTAAGGAAATCCCGCATCGTGCGAAAATATCTTGTTTTTCCTAAACAACACGTTGTAAGTCGAAAAGCTTTCATGTTGCGTGTATGTCTAAGTGTGTAGCCTCAAAAGAGAAGGCACAGGACAGTTTTCTCTCGAAAGGATATGTAAGAATACCACTTCATAAGGAAATACAGTTTTGCAGAGTAAAGACATATACGTACGCATTGGAAACTCTTTACGAGAAGAAATAACGCATAGTACAAAATTAGCTTGTATCTCCAAAACTACACGTTGTATCTCGAAAAGAATTGTTGTGGCGTGTACGTCTTAACATGTAGCATCTAAAGAGAACCAAAAGGAGAATTTTCTTTCGTCAAAATTTTTCAGAAAATCACGTTTTAAGGAAATCCCGCATCGTGCGAAAATATCTTGTTTTTCCTAAACAACACGTTGTAAGTCGAAAAGCTTTCATGTTGCGTGTATGTCTAAGTGTGTAGCCTCAAAAGAGAAGGCACAGGACAGTTTTCTCTCGAAAGGATATGTAAGAATACCACTTCATAAGGAAATAGAGTTTTGCAGAGTAAAGACATATACGTACGCATTGGAAACTCTTTACGAGAAGAAATAAGGCATAGTACAAAATTAGCTTGTATCTCCAAAAGTACACGTTGTATCTCGAAAAGAATTGTTGTGGCGTGTACGTCTTAACATGTAGCATCTAAAGAGAACCAAAAGGAGAATTTTCTTTCGTCAAAATTTTTCAGAAAATCACGTTTTAAGGAAATCCCGCATCGTGCGAAAATATCTTGTTTTTCCTAAACAACACGTTGTAAGTCGAAAAGCTTTCATGTTGCGTGTATGTCTAAGTGTGTAGCCTCAAAAGAGAAGGCACAGGACAGTTTTCTCTCGAAAGGATATGTAAGAATACCACTTCATAAGGAAATACAGTTTTGCAGAGTAAAGACATATACGTACGCATTGGAAACTCTTTACGAGAAGAAATAACGCATAGTACAAAATTAGCTTGTATCTCCAAAAGTACACGTTGTATCTCGAAAAGAATTGTTGTGGCGTGTACGTCTTAACATGTAGCATCTAAAGAGAACCAAAAGGAGAATTTTCTTTCGTCAAAATTTTTCAGAAAATCACGTTTTAAGGAAATCCCGCATCGTGCGAAAATATCTTGTTTTTCCTAAACAACACGTTGTAAGTCGAAAAGCTTTCATGTTGCGTGTATGTCTAAGTGTGTAGCCTCAAAAGAGAAGGCACAGGACAGTTTTCTCTCGAAAGGATATGTAAGAATACCACTTCATAAGGAAATACAGTTTTGCAGAGTAAAGACATATACGTACGCATTGGAAACTCTTTACAAGAAGAAATAACGCATAGTACAAAATTAGCTTGTATCTCCAAAAGTACACGTTGTATCTCGAAAAGAATTGTTGTGGCGTGTACGTCTTCACATGTAGCATCTAAAGAGAACCAAAAGGAGAATTTTCTTTCGTCAAAATTTTTCAGAAAATCACGTTTTATGGAAATCCCGCATCGTGCGAAATTATCTTGTTTTTCCTAAACAACACGTTGTAAGTCGAAAAGCTTTCATGTTGCGTGTATGTCTAAGTGTGTAGCCTCAAAAGAGAAGGCACAGGACAGTTTTCTCTCGAAAGGATATGTAAGAATACCACTTCATAAGGAAATACAGTTTTGCAGAGTAAAGACATACGTACGCATTGGAAACTCTTTACGAGAAGAAATAACGCATAGTACAAAATTAGCTTGTATCTCCAAAACTACACGTTGTATCTCGAAAAGAATTGTTGTGGCGTGTACGTCTTAACATGTAGCATCTACAGAGAACCAAAAGGAGAATTTTCTTTCGTCAAAATTTTTCAGAAAATCACGTTTTAAGGAAATCCCGCATCGTGCGAAATTATCTTGTTTTTCCTAAACAACACGTTGTAAGTCGAAAAGCTTTCATGTTGCGTGTATGTCTAAGTGTGTAGCCTCAAAAGAGAAGGCACAGGACAGTTTTCTCTCGAAAGGATATGTAAGAATACCACTTCATAAGGAAATACAGTTTTGCAGAGTAAAGACATATACGTACGCATTGGAAACTCTTTACGAGAAGAAATAAGGCATAGTACAAAATTAGCTTGTATCTCCAAAACTACACGTTGTATCTCGAAAAGAATTGTTGTGGCGTGTACGTCTTAACATGTAGCATCTAAAGAGAACCAAAAGGAGAATTTTCTTTCGTCAAAATTTTTCAGAAAATCACGTTTTAAGGAAATCCCGCATCGTGCGAAATTATCTTGTTTTTCCTAAACAACACGTTGTAAGTCGAAAAGCTTTCATGTTGCGTGTATGTCTAAGTGTGTAGCCTCAAAAGAGAAGGCACAGGACAGTTTTCTCTCGAAAGGATATGTAAGAATACCACTTCATAAGGAAATACAGTTTTGCAGAGTAAAGACATACGTACGCATTGGAAACTCTTTACGAGAAGAAATAACGCATAGTACAAAATTAGCTTGTATCTCCAAAACTACACGTTGTATCTCGAAAAGAATTGTTGTGGCGTGTACGTCTTAACATGTAGCATCTAAAGAGAACCAAAAGGAGAATTTTCTTTCGTCAAAATTTTTCAGAAAATCACGTTTTAAGGAAATCCCGCATCGTGCGAAATTATATTGTTTTTCCTAAACAACACGTTGTAAGTCGAAAAGCTTTCATGTTGCGTGTATGTCTAAGTGTGTAGCCTCAAAAGAGAAGGCACAGGACAGTTTTCTCTCGAAAGGATATGTAAGAATACCACTTCATAAGGAAATACAGTTTTGCAGAGTAAAGACATATACGTACGCATTGGAAACTCTTTACGAGAAGAAATAAGGCATAGTACAAAATTAGCTTGTATCTCCAAAACTACACGTTGTATCTCGAAAAGAATTGTTGTGGCGTGTACGTCTTAACATGTAGCATCTAAAGAGAACCAAAAGGAGAATTTTCTTTCGTCAAAATTTTTCAGAAAATCACGTTTTAAGGAAATTCCGCATCGTGCGAAAATATCTTGTTTTTCCTAAACAACACGTTGTAAGTCGAAAAGCTTTCATGTTGCGTGTATGTCTAAGTGTGTAGCCTCAAAAGAGAAGGCACAGGACAGTTTTCTCTCGAAAGGATATGTAAGAAAACCACTTCATAAGGAAATACAGTTTTGCAGAGTAAAGACATATACGTACGCATTGGAAACTCTTTACGAGAAGAAATAACACATAGTACAAAATTAGCTTGTATCTCCAAAACTACACGTTGTATCTCGAAAAGAATTGTTGTGGCGTGTACGTCTTAACATGTAGCATCTAAAGAGAACCAAAAGGAGAATTTTCTTTCGTCAAAATTTTTCAGAAAATCACGTTTTATGGAAATCCCGCATCGTGCGAAATTATCTTGTTTTTCCTAAACAACATGTTGTAAGTCGAAAAGCTTTCATGTTGCGTGTATGTCTAAGTGTGTAGCCTCAAAAGAGAAGGCACAGGACAGTTTTCTCTCGAAAGGATATGTAAGAATACCACTTCATAAGGAAATACAGTTTTGCAGAGTAAAGACATACGTACGCATTGGAAACTCTTTACGAGAAGAAATAACGCATAGTACAAAATTAGCTTGTATCTCCAAAACTACACGTTGTATCTCGAAAAGAATTGTTGTGGCGTGTACGTCTTAACATGTAGCATCTAAAGAGAACCAAAAGGAGAATTTTCTTTCGTCAAAATTTTTCAGAAAATCACGTTTTAAGGAAATCCCGCATCGTGCGAAAATATCTTGTTTTTCCTAAACAACACGTTGTAAGTCGAAAAGCTTTCATGTTGCGTGTATGTCTAAGTGTGTAGCCTCAAAAGAGAAGGCACAGGACAGTTTTCTCTCGAAAGGATATGTAAGAAAACCACTTCATAAGGAAATACAGTTTTGCAGAGTAAAGACATATACGTACGCATTGGAAACTCTTTACGAGAAGAAATAACGCATAGTACAAAATTAGCTTGTATCTCCAAAACTACACGTTGTATCTCGAAAAGAATTGTTGTGGCGTGTACGTCTTAACATGTAGCATCTAAGGAGAACCAAAAGGAGAATTTTCTTTCGTCAAAATTTTTCAGAAAATCACGTTGTAAGGAAATCCCGCATCGTGCGAAAATATCTTGTTTTTCCTAAACAACACATTGTAAGTCGAAAAGCTTTCATGTTGCGTGTATGTCTAATTGTGTAGCCTCAAAAGAGAAGGCACAGGACAGTTTTCTCTCGAAAGGATATGTAAGAATACCACTTCATAAGGAAATACAGTTTTGCAGAGTAAAGACATATACGTACGCATTGGAAACTCTTTACGAGAAGAAATAACGCATAGTTCAAAATTAGCTTGTATCTCCAAAACTACACGTTGTATCTCGAAAAGAATTGTTGTGGCGTGTACGTCTTAACATGTAGCATCTAAAGAGAACCAAAAGGAGAATTTTCTTTCGTCAAAATTTTTCAGAAAATCAAGTTTTAAGGAAATCCCGCATCGTGCGAAAATATCTTGTTTTTCCTAAACAACACGTTGTAAGTCGAAAAGCTTTCATGTTGCGTGTATGTCTAAGTGTGTAGCCTCAAAAGAGAAGGCACAGGACAGTTTTCTCTCGAAAGGATATGTAAGAATACCACTTCATAAGGAAATACAGTTTTGCAGAGTAAAGACATATACCTACGCATTGGAAACTCTTTACGAGAAGAAATAACGCATAGTACAAAATTAGCTTGTATCTCCAAAACTACACGTTGTATCTCGAAAAGAATTGTTGTGGCGTGTACGTCTTAACATGTAGCATCTAAAGAGAACCAAAAGGAGAATTTTCTTTCGTCAAAATTTTTCAGAAAATCACGTTTTATGGAAATCCCGCATCGTGCGAAATTATCTTGTTTTTCCTAAACAACACGTTGTAAGTCGAAAAGCTTTCATGTTGCGTGTATGTCTAAGTGTGTAGCCTCAAAAGAGAAGGCACAGGACAGTTTTCTCTCGAAAGGATATGTAAGAATACCACTTCATAAGGAAATACAGTTTTGCAGAGTAAAGACATACGTACGCATTGGAAACTCTTTACGAGAAGAAATAACACATAGTAAAAAATTAGCTTGTATCTCCAAAACTACACGTTGTATCTCGAAAAGAATTGTTGTGGCGTGTACGTCTTAACATGTAGCATCTAAAGAGAACCAAAAGGAGAATTTTCTTTCGTCAAAATTTTTCAGAAAATCACGTTTTATGGAAATCCCGCATCGTGCGAAATTATCTTGTTTTTCCTAAACAACACGTTGTAAGTCGAAAAGCTTTCATGTTGCGTGTATGTCTAAGTGTGTAGCCTCAAAAGAGAAGGCACAGGACAGTTTTCTCTCGAAAGGATATGTAAGAATACCACTTCATAAGGAAATACAGTTTTGCAGAGTAAAGACATATACGTACGCATTGGAAACTCTTTACGAGAAGAAATAACGCATAGTACAAAATTAGCTTGTATCTCCAAAACTACACGTTGTATCTCGAAAAGAATTGTTGTGGCGTGTACGTCTTAACATGTAGCATCTAAAGAGAACCAAAAGGAGAATTTTCTTTAGTCAAAATTTTTCAGAAAATCACGTTTTAAGGAAATCCCGCATCGTGCGAAAATATCTTGTTTTTCCTAAACAACACGTTGTAAATCGAAAAGCTTTCATGTTGCGTGTATGTCTAAGTGTGTAGCCTCAAAAGAGAAGGCACAGGACAGTTTTCTCTCGAAAGGATATGTAAGAATACCACTTCATAAGGAAATACAGTTTTGCAGAGTAAAGACTTATACGTACGCATTGGAAACTCTTTACGAGAAGAAATAACGCATAGTACAAAATTAGCTTGTATCTCCAAAACTACACGTTGTATCTCGAAAAGAATTGTTGTGGCGTGTACGTCTTAACATGTAGCATCTAAAGAGAACCAAAAGGAGAATTTTCTTTCGTCAAAATTTTTCAGAAAATCACGTTTTAAGGAAATCCCGCATCGTGCGAAAATATCTTGTTTTTCCTAAACAACACGTTGTAAGTCGAAAAGCTTTCATGTTGCGTGTATGTCTAAGTGTGTAGCCTCAAAAGAGAAGGCACAGGACAGTTTTCTCTCGAAAGGATATGTAAGAATACCACTTCATAAGGAAATACAGTTTTGCAGAGTAAAGACATACGTACGCATTGGAAACTCTTTACGAGAAGAAATAACGCATAGTACAAAATTAGCTTGTATCTCCAAAACTACACGTTGTATCTCGAAAAGAATTGTTGTGGCGTGTACGTCTTAACATGTAGCATCTAAAGAGAACCAAAAGGAGAATTTTCTTTCGTCAAAATTTTTCAGAAAATCACGTTTTAAGGAAATCCCGCATCGTGCGAAGTTATCTTGTTTTTCCTAAACAACACGTTGTAAGTCGAAAAGCTTTCATGTTGCGTGTATGTCTAAGTGTGTAGCCTCAAAAGAGAAGGCACAGGACAGTTTTCTCTCGAAAGGATATGTAAGAATACCACTTCATAAGGAAATACAGTTTTGCAGAGTAAAGACATATACGTACGCATTGGAAACTCTTTACGAGAAGAAATAACGCATAGTACAAAATTAGCTTGTATCTCCAAAACTACACGTTGTATCTCGAAAAGAATTGTTGTGGCGTGTACGTCTTAACATGTAGCATCTAAAGAGAACCAAAAGGAGAATTTTCTTTCGTCAAAATTTTTCAGAAAATCACGTTTTAAGGAAATCCCGCATCGTGCGAAAATATCTTGTTTTTCCTAAACAACACGTTGTAAGTCGAAAAGCTTTCATGTTGCGTGTATGTCTAAGTGTGTAGCCTCAAAAGAGAAGGCACAGGACAGTTTTCTCTCGAAAGGATATGTAAGAAAACCACTTCATAAGGAAATACAGTTTTGCAGAGTAAAGACATATACGTACGCATTGGAAACTCTTTACGAGAAGAAATAACGCATAGTACAAAATTAGCTTGTATCTCCAAAACTACACGTTGTATCTCGAAAAGAATTGTTGTGGCGTGTACGTCTTAACATGTAGCATCTAAGGAGAACCAAAAGGAGAATTTTCTTTCGTCAAAATTTTTCAGAAAATCACGTTTTAAGGAAATCCCGCATCGTGCGAAAATATCTTGTTTTTCCTAAACAACACGTTGTAAGTCGAAAAGCTTTCATGTTGCGTGTATGTCTAAGTGTGTAGCCTCAAAAGAGAAGGCACAGGACAGTTTTCTCTCGAAAGGATATGTAAGAAAACCACTTCATAAGGAAATACAGTTTTGCAGAGTAAAGACATATACGTACGCATTGGAAACTCTTTACGAGAAGAAATAACGCATAGTACAAAATTAGCTTGTATCTCCAAAACTACACGTTGTATCTCGAAAAGAATTGTTGTGGCGTGTACGTCTTAACATGTAGCATCTAAGGAGAACCAAAAGGAGAATTTTCTTTCGTCAAAATTTTTCAGAAAATCACGTTGTAAGGAAATCCCGCATCGTGCGAAAATATCTTGTTTTTCCTAAACAACACATTGTAAGTCGAAAAGCTTTCATGTTGCGTGTATGTCTAATTGTGTAGCCTCAAAAGAGAAGGCACAGGACAGTTTTCTCTCGAAAGGATATGTAAGAATACCACTTCATAAGGAAATACAGTTTTGCAGAGTAAAGACATATACGTACGCATTGGAAACTCTTTACGAGAAGAAATAACGCATAGTTCAAAATTAGCTTGTATCTCCAAAACTACACGTTGTATCTCGAAAAGAATTGTTGTGGCGTGTACGTCTTAACATGTAGCATCTAAAGAGAACCAAAAGGAGAATTTTCTTTCGTCAAAATTTTTCAGAAAATCAAGTTTTAAGGAAATCCCGCATCGTGCGAAAATATCTTGTTTTTCCTAAACAACACGTTGTAAGTCGAAAAGCTTTCATGTTGCGTGTATGTCTAAGTGTGTAGCCTCAAAAGAGAAGGCACAGGACAGTTTTCTCTCGAAAGGATATGTAAGAATACCACTTCATAAGGAAATACAGTTTTGCAGAGTAAAGACATATACCTACGCATTGGAAACTCTTTACGAGAAGAAATAACGCATAGTACAAAATTAGCTTGTATCTCCAAAACTACACGTTGTATCTCGAAAAGAATTGTTGTGGCGTGTACGTCTTAACATGTAGCATCTAAAGAGAACCAAAAGGAGAATTTTCTTTCGTCAAAATTTTTCAGAAAATCACGTTTTATGGAAATCCCGCATCGTGCGAAATTATCTTGTTTTTCCTAAACAACACGTTGTAAGTCGAAAAGCTTTCATGTTGCGTGTATGTCTAAGTGTGTAGCCTCAAAAGAGAAGGCACAGGACAGTTTTCTCTCGAAAGGATATGTAAGAATACCACTTCATAAGGAAATACAGTTTTGCAGAGTAAAGACATACGTACGCATTGGAAACTCTTTACGAGAAGAAATAACACATAGTACAAAATTAGCTTGTATCTCCAAAACTACACGTTGTATCTCGAAAAGAATTGTTGTGGCGTGTACGTCTTAACATGTAGCATCTAAAGAGAACCAAAAGGAGAATTTTCTTTCGTCAAAATTTTTCAGAAAATCACGTTTTATGGAAATCCCGCATCGTGCGAAATTATCTTGTTTTTCCTAAACAACACGTTGTAAGTCGAAAAGCTTTCATGTTGCGTGTATGTCTAAGTGTGTAGCCTCAAAAGAGAAGGCACAGGACAGTTTTCTCTCGAAAGGATATGTAAGAATACCACTTCATAAGGAAATACAGTTTTGCAGAGTAAAGACATATACGTACGCATTGGAAACTCTTTACGAGAAGAAATAACGCATAGTACAAAATTAGCTTGTATCTCCAAAACTACACGTTGTATCTCGAAAAGAATTGTTGTGGCGTGTACGTCTTAACATGTAGCATCTAAAGAGAACCAAAAGGAGAATTTTCTTTAGTCAAAATTTTTCAGAAAATCACGTTTTAAGGAAATCCCGCATCGTGCGAAAATATCTTGTTTTTCCTAAACAACACGTTGTAAATCGAAAAGCTTTCATGTTGCGTGTATGTCTAAGTGTGTAGCCTCAAAAGAGAAGGCACAGGACAGTTTTCTCTCGAAAGGATATGTAAGAATACCACTTCATAAGGAAATACAGTTTTGCAGAGTAAAGACTTATACGTACGCATTGGAAACTCTTTACGAGAAGAAATAACGCATAGTACAAAATTAGCTTGTATCTCCAAAACTACACGTTGTATCTCGAAAAGAATTGTTGTGGCGTGTACGTCTTAACATGTAGCATCTAAAGAGAACCAAAAGGAGAATTTTCTTTCGTCAAAATTTTTCAGAAAATCACGTTTTAAGGAAATCCCGCATCGTGCGAAAATATCTTGTTTTTCCTAAACAACACGTTGTAAGTCGAAAAGCTTTCATGTTGCGTGTATGTCTAAGTGTGTAGCCTCAAAAGAGAAGGCACAGGACAGTTTTCTCTCGAAAGGATATGTAAGAATACCATTTCATAAGGAAATACAGTTTTGCAGAGTAAAGACATACGTACGCATTGGAAACTCTTTACGAGAAGAAATAACGCATAGTACAAAATTAGCTTGTATCTCCAAAACTACACGTTGTATCTCGAAAAGAATTGTTGTGGCGTGTACGTCTTAACATGTAGCATCTAAAGAGAACCAAAAGGAGAATTTTCTTTCGTCAAAATTTTTCAGAAAATCACGTTTTAAGGAAATCCCGCATCGTGCGAAGTTATCTTGTTTTTCCTAAACAACACGTTGTAAGTCGAAAAGCTTTCATGTTGCGTGTATGTCTAAGTGTGTAGCCTCAAAAGAGAAGGCACAGGACAGTTTTCTCTCGAAAGGATATGTAAGAATACCACTTCATAAGGAAATACAGTTTTGCAGAGTAAAGACATATACGTACGCATTGGAAACTCTTTACGAGAAGAAATAACGCATAGTACAAAATTAGCTTGTATCTCCAAAACTACACGTTGTATCTCGAAAAGAATTGTTGTGGCGTGTACGTCTTAACATGTAGCATCTAAAGAGAACCAAAAGGAGAATTTTCTTTCGTCAAAATTTTTCAGAAAATCACGTTTTAAGGAAATCCCGCATCGTGCGAAATTATCTTGTTTTTCCTAAACAACACGTTGTAAGTCGAAAAGCTTTCATGTTGCGTGTATGTCTAAGTGTGTAGCCTCAAAAGAGAAGGCACAGGACAGTTTTCTCTCGAAAGGATATGTAAGAATACCACTTCATAAGGAAATACAGTTTTGCAGAGTAAAGACATATACGTACGCATTGGAAACTCTTTACGAGAAGAAATAACGCATAGTACAAAATTAGCTTGTATCTCCAAAACTACACGTTGTATCTCGAAAAGAATTGTTGTGGCGTGTACGTCTTAACATGTAGCATCTAAAGAGAACCAAAAGGAGAATTTTCTTTCGTCAAAATTTTTCAGAAAATCACGTTTTAAGGAAATCCCGCATCGTGCGAAAATATCTTGTTTTTCCTAAACAACACGTTGTAAGTCGAAAAGCTTTCATGTTGCGTGTATGTCTAAGTGTGTAGCCTCAAAAGAGAAGGCACAGGACAGTTTTCTCTCGAAAGGATATGTAAGAAAACCACTTCATAAGGAAATACAGTTTTGCAGAGTAAAGACATATACGTACGCATTGGAAACTCTTTACGAGAAGAAATAACGCATAGTACAAAATTAGCTTGTATCTCCAAAACTACACGTTGTATCTCGAAAAGAATTGTTGTGGCGTGTACGTCTTAACATGTAGCATCTAAGGAGAACCAAAAGGAGAATTTTCTTTCGTCAAAATTTTTCAGAAAATCACGTTGTAAGGAAATCCCGCATCGTGCGAAAATATCTTGTTTTTCCTAAACAACACGTTGTAAGTCGAAAAGCTTTCATGTTGCGTGTATGTCTAAGTGTGTAGCCTCAAAAGAGAAGGCACAGGACAGTTTTCTCTCGAAAGGATATGTAAGAATACCACGTCATAAGGAAATACAGTTTTGCAGAGTAAAGGCATATACGTACGCATTGGAAACTCTTTACGAGAAGAAATAACGCATAGTACAAAATTAGCTTGTATCTCCAAAAGTACACGTTGTATCTCGAAAAGAATTGTTGTGGCGTGTACGTCTTAACATGTAGCATCTAAAGAGAACCAAAAGGAGAATTTTCTTTCGTCAAAATTTTTCAGAAAATCACGTTTTATGGAAATCCCGCATCGTGCGAAATTATCTTGTTTTTCCTAAACAACACGTTGTAAGTCGAAAAGCTTTCATGTTGCGTGTATGTCTAAGTGTGTAGCCTCAAAAAAGAAGGCACAGGACAGTTTTCTCTCGAAAGGATATGTAAGAATACCACTTCATAAGGAAATACAGTTTTGCAGAGTAAAGACATACGTACGCATTGGAAACTCTTTACGAGAAGAAATAACGCATAGTACAAAATTAGCTTGTATCTCCAAAACTACACGTTGTATCTCGAAAAGAATTGTTGTGGCGTGTACGTCTTAACATGTAGCATCTAAAGAGAACCAAAAGGAGAATTTTCTTTCGTCAAAATTTTTCAGAAAATCACGTTTTAAGGAAATCCCGCATCGTGCGAAAATATCTTGTTTTTCCTAAACAACACGTTGTAAGTCGAAAAGCTTTCATGTTGCGTGTATGTCTAAGTGTGTAGCCTCAAAAGAGAAGGCACAGGACAGTTTTCTCTCGAAAGGATATGTAAGAAAACCACTTCATAAGGAAATACAGTTTTGCAGAGTAAAGACATATACGTACGCATTGGAAACTCTTTACGAGAAGAAATAACACATAGTACAAAATTAGCTTGTATCTCCAAAACTACACGTTGTATCTCGAAAAGAATTGTTGTGGCGTGTACGTCTTAACATGTAGCATCTAAAGAGAACCAAAAGGAGAATTTTCTTTCGTCAAAATTTTTCAGAAAATCACGTTTTATGGAAATCCCGCATCGTGCGAAATTATCTTGTTTTTCCTAAACAACACGTTGTAAGTCGAAAAGCTTTCATGTTGCGTGTATGTCTAAGTGTGTAGCCTCAAAAGAGAAGGCACAGGACAGTTTTCTCTCGAAAGGATATGTAAGAATACCACTTCATAAGGAAATACAGTTTTGCAGAGTAAAGACATACGTACGCATTGGAAACTCTTTACGAGAAGAAATAACGCATAGTACAAAATTAGCTTGTATCTCCAAAACTACACGTTGTATCTCGAAAAGAATTGTTGTGGCGTGTACGTCTTAACATGTAGCATCTAAAGAGAACCAAAAGGAGAATTTTCTTTCGTCAAAATTTTTCAGAAAATCACGTTTTAAGGAAATCCCGCATCGTGCGAAGTTATCTTGTTTTTCCTAAACAACACGTTGTAAGTCGAAAAGCTTTCATGTTGCGTGTATGTCTAAGTGTGTAGCCTCAAAAGAGAAGGCACAGGACAGTTTTCTCTCGAAAGGATATGTAAGAATACCACTTCATAAGGAAATACAGTTTTGCAGAGTAAAGACATATACGTACGCATTGGAAACTCTTTACGAGAAGAAATAACGCATAGTACAAAATTAGCTTGTATCTCCAAAACTACACGTTGTATCTCGAAAAGAATTGTTGTGGCGTGTACGTCTTAACATGTAGCATCTAAAGAGAACCAAAAGGAGAATTTTCTTTCGTCAAAATTTTTCAGAAAATCACGTTTTAAGGAAATCCCGCATCGTGCGAAATTATCTTGTTTTTCCTAAACAACACGTTGTAAGTCGAAAAGCTTTCATGTTGCGTGTATGTCTAAGTGTGTAGCCTCAAAAGAGAAGGCACAGGACAGTTTTCTCTCGAAAGGATATGTAAGAATACCACTTCATAAGGAAATACAGTTTTGCAGAGTAAAGACATATACGTACGCATTGGAAACTCTTTACGAGAAGAAATAACGCATAGTACAAAATTAGCTTGTATCTCCAAAACTACACGTTGTATCTCGAAAAGAATTGTTGTGGCGTGTACGTCTTAACATGTAGCATCTAAAGAGAACCAAAAGGAGAATTTTCTTTCGTCAAAATTTTTCAGAAAATCACGTTTTAAGGAAATCCCGCATCGTGCGAAAATATCTTGTTTTTCCTAAGCAACACGTTGTAAGTCGAAAAGCTTTCATGTTGCGTGTATGTCTAAGTGTGTAGCCTCAAAAGAGAAGGCACAGGACAGTTTTCTCTCGAAAGGATATGTTAGAAAACCACTTCATAAGGAAATACAGTTTTGCAGAGTAAAGACATATACGTACGCATTGGAAACTCTTTACGAGAAGAAATAACGCATAGTACAAAATTAGCTTGTATCTCCAAAACTACACGTTGTATCTCGAAAAGAATTGTTGTGGCGTGTACGTCTTAACATGTAGCATCTAAGGAGAACCAAAAGGAGAATTTTCTTTCGTCAAAATTTTTCAGAAAATCACGTTGTAAGGAAATCCCGCATCGTGCGAAAATATCTTGTTTTTCCTAAACAACACGTTGTAAGTCGAAAAGCTTTCATGTTGCGTGTATGTCTAAGTGTGTAGCCTCAAAAGAGAAGGCACAGGACAGTTTTCTCTCGAAAGGATATGTAAGAATACCACTTCATAAGGAAATACAGTTTTGCAGAGTAAAGACATATACGTACGCATTGGAAACTCTTTACGAGAAGAAATAACGCATAGTTCAAAATTAGCTTGTATCTCCAAAACTACACGTTGTATCTCGAAAAGAATTGTTGTGGCGTGTACGTCTTAACATGTAGCATCTAAAGAGAACCAAAAGGAGAATTTTCTTTCTTCAAAATTTTTCAGAAAATCACGTTTTAAGGAAATCCCGCATCGTGCGAAAATATCTTGTTTTTCCTAAACAACACTTTGTAAGTCGAAAAGCTTTCATGTTGCGTGTATGTCTAAGTGTGTAGCCTCAAAAGAGAAGGCACAGGACAGTTTTCTCTCGAAAGGATATGTAAGAATACCACTTCATAAGGAAATACAGTTTTGCAGAGTAAAGACATATACGTACGCATTGGAAACTCTTTACGAGAAGAAATAACGCATAGTACAAAATTAGCTTGTATCTCCAAAACTACACGTTGTATCTCGAAAAGAATTGTTGTGGCGTGTACGTCTTAACATGTAGCATCTAAAGATAACCAAAAGGAGAATTTTCTTTCGTCAAAATTTTTCAGAAAATCACGTTTTATGGAAATCCCGCATCGTGCGAAATTATCTTGTTTTTCCTAAACAACACGTTGTAAGTCGAAAAGCTTTCATGTTGCGTGTATGTCTAAGTGTGTAGCCTCAAAAGAGAAGGCACAGGACAGTTTTCTCTCGAAAGGATAAGTAAGAATACCACTTCATAAGGAAATACAGTTTTGCAGAGTAAAGACATACGTACGCATTGGAAACTCTTTACGAGAAGAAATAACACATAGTACAAAATTAGCTTGTATCTCCAAAACTACACGTTGTATCTCGAAAAGAATTGTTGTGGCGTGTACGTCTTAACATGTAGCATCTAAAGAGAACCAAACGGAGAATTTTCTTTCGTCAAAATTTTTCAGAAAATCACGTTTTAAGGAAATCCCGCATCGTGCGAAATTATCTTGTTTTTCCTAAACAACACGTTGTAAGTCGAAAAGCTTTCATGTTGCGTGTATGTCTAAGTGTGTAGCCTCAAAAGAGAAGGCACAGGACAGTTTTCTCTCGAAAGGATATGTAAGAATACCACTTCATAAGGAAATACAGTTTTGCAGAGTAAAGACATATACGTACGCATTGGAAACTCTTTACGAGAAGAAATAACGCATAGTACAAAATTAGCTTGTATCTCCAAAACTACACGTTGTATCTCGAAAAGAATTGTTGTGGCGTGTACGTCTTAACATGTAGCATCTAAAGAGAACCAAAAGGAGAATTTTCTTTCGTCAAAATTTTTCAGAAAATCACGTTTTAAGGAAATCCCGCATCGTGCGAAAATATCTTGTTTTTCCTAAACAACACGTTGTAAGTCGAAAAGCTTTCATGTTGCGTGTATGTCTAAGTGTGTAGCCTCAAAAGAGAAGGCACAGGACAGTTTTCTCTCGAAAGGATATGTAAGAATACCACTTCATAAGGAAATACAGTTTTGCAGAGTAAAGACATATACGTACGCATTGGAAACTCTTTACGAGAAGAAATAATGCATAGTACAAAATTAGCTTGTTTCTCCAAAACTACACGTTGTATCTCGAAAAGAATTGTTGTGGCGTGTACGTCTTAACATGTATCATCTAAAGAGAACCAAAAGGAGAATTTTCTTTCGTCAAAATTTTTCAGAAAATCACGTTTTAAGGAAATCCCGCATCGTGCGAAATTATCTTGTTTTTCCTAAACAACACGTTGTAAGTCGAAAAGCTTTCATGTTGCGTGTATGTCTAAGTGTGTAGCCTCAAAAGAGAAGGCACAGGACAGTTTTCTCTCGAAAGGATATGTAAGAATACCACTTCATAAGGAAATACAGTTTTGCAGAGTAAAGACATATACGTACGCATTGGAAACTCCTTATGAGAAGAAATAACGCATAGTACAAAATTAGCTTGTATCTCCAAAACTACACGTTGTATCTCGAAAAGAATGGTTGTGGCGTGTACGTCTTAACATGTAGCATCTAAAGAGAACCAAAAGGAGAATTTTCTTTCGTCAAAATTTTTCAGAAAATCACGTTTTAAGGAAATCCCGCATCGTGCGAAATTATCTTGTTTTTCCTAAACAACACGTTGTAAGTCGAAAAGCTTTCATGTTGCGTGTATGTCTAAGTGTGTAGCCTCAAAAGAGAAGGCACAGGACAGTTTTCTCTCGAAAGGATATGTAAGAATACCACTTCATAAGGAAATACAGTTTTGCAGAGTAAAGACATATACGTACGCATTGGAAACTCTTTACGAGAAGAAATAACGCATAGTACAAAATTAGCTTGTATCTCCAAAACTACACGTTGTATCTCGAAAAGAATTGTTGTGGCGTGTACGTCTTAACATGTAGCATCTAAAGAGAACAAAAAGGAGAATTTTCTTTCGTCAAAATTTTTCAGAAAATCACGTTTTAAGGAAATCCCGCATCGTGCGAAATTATCTTGTTTTTCCTAAACAACACGTTGTAAGTCGAAAAGCTTTCATGTTGCGTGTATGTCTAAGTGTGTAGCCTCAAAAGAGAAGGCACAGGACAGTTTTCTCTCGAAAGGATATGTAAGAATACCACTTCATAAGGAAATACAGTTTTGTTTTGCAGAGTAAAGACATATACATACGCATTGGAAACTCTTTACGAGAAGAAATAACGCATAGTACAAAATTAGCTTGTATCTCCAAAACTACACGTTGTATCTCGAAAAGAATTGTTGTGGCGTGTACGTCTTAACATGTATCATCTAAAGAGAACCAAAAGGAGAATTTTCTTTCGTCAAAATTTTTCAGAAAATCACGTTTTAAGGAAATCCCGCATCGTGCGAAATTATCTTGTTTTTCCTAAACAACACGTTGTAAGTCGAAAAGCTTTCATGTTGCGTGTATGTCTAAGTGTGTAGCCTCAAAAGAGAAGGCACAGGACAGTTTTCTCTCGAAAGGATATGTAAGAATACCACTTCATAAGGAAATACAGTTTTGCAGAGTAAAGACATATACTTACGCATTGGAAACTCTTTACGAGAAGAAATAACGCATAGTACAAAATTAGCTTGTATCTCCAAAACTACACGTTGTATCTCGAAAAGAATTGTTGTGGCGTGTACGTCTTAACATGTAGCATCTAAAGAGAACCAAAAGGAGAATTTTCTTTGGTCAAAATTTTTCAGAAAATCACGTTTTAAGGAAATCCCGCATCGTGCGAAATTATCTTGTTTTTCCTAAACAACACGTTGTAAGTCGAAAAGCTTTCATGTTGCGTGTATGTCTAAGTGTGTAGCCTCAAAAGAGAAGGCACAGGACAGTTTTCTCTCGAAAGGATATGTAAGAATACCACTTCATAAGGAAATACAGTTTTGCAGAGTAAAGACATATACGTACGCATTGGAAACTCTTTACGAGAAGAAATAACGCATAGTACAAAATTAGCTTGTATCTCCAAAACTACACGTTGTATCTCGAAAAGAATTGTTGTGGCGTGTACGTCTTAACATGTAGCATCCAAAGAGAACCAAATGGAGAATTTTCTTTCGTCAAAATTTTTCAGAAAATCACGTTTTAAGGAAATCCCGCATCGTGCGAAATTATCTTGTTTTTCCTAAACAACACGTTGTAAGTCGAAAAGCTTTCATGTTGCGTGTATGTCTAAGTGTGTAGCCTCAAAAGAGAAGGCACAGGACAGTTTTCTCTCGAAAGGATATGTAAGAATACCACTTCATAAGGAAATACAGTTTTGCAGAGTAAAGACATATACGTACGCATTGGAAACTCTTTACGAGAAGAAATAACGCATAGTACAAAATTAGCTTGTATCTCCAAAACTACACGTTGTATCTCAAAAAGAATTGTTGTGGCGTGTACGTCTTAACATGTAGCATCTAAAGAGAACCAAAAGGAGAATTTTCTTTCGTCAAAATTTTTCAGAAATTCACGTTTTAAGGAAATCCCGCATCGTGTGAAATTATCTTGTTTTTCCTAAACAACACGTTGTAAGTCGAAAAGCTTTCATGTTGCGTGTATGTCTAAGTGTGTAGCCTCAAAAGAGAAGGCACAGGACAGTTTTCTCTCGAAAGGATATGTAAGAATACCACTTCATAAGGAAATACAGTTTTGCAGAGTAAAGACATATACGTACGCATTGGAAACTCTTTACGAGAAGAAATAACGCATAGTACAAAATTAGCTTGTATCTCCAAAACTACACGTTGTATCTCGAAAAGAATTGTTGTGGCGTGTACGTCTTAACATGTAGCATCTAAAGAGAACCAAAAGGAGAATTTTCTTTCGTCAAAATTTTTCAGAAAATCACGTTTTAAGGAAATCCCGCATCTTGCGAAAATATCTTGTTTTTCCTAAACAACACGTTGTAAGTCGAAAAGCTTTCATGTTGCGTGTATGTCTAAGTGTGTAGCCTCAAAAGAGAAGGCACAGGACAGTTTTCTCTCGAAAGGATATGTAAGAATACCACTTCATAAGGAAATACAGTTTTGCAGAGTAAAGACTTATACGTACGCATTGGAAACTCTTTACGAGAAGAAATAACGCATAGTACAAAATTAGCTTGTATCTCCAAAACTACACGTTGTATCTCGAAAAGAATTGTTGTGGCGTGTACGTCTTAACATGCAGCATCTAAAGAGAACCAAAAGGAGAATTTTCTTTCGTCAAAATTTTTCAGAAAATCACGTTTAAGGAAATCCCGCATCGTGCGAAATTATCTTGTTTTTCCTAAACAACACGTTGTAAGTCGAAAAGCTTTCATGTTGCGTGTATGTCTAAGTGTGTAGCCTCAAAAGAGAAGGCACAGGACAGTTTTCTCTCGAAAGGATATGTAAGAATACCACTTCATAAGGAAATACAGTTTTGCAGAGTAAAGACATATACGTACGCATTGGAAACTCTTTACGAGAAGAAATAACGCATAGTACAAAATTAGCTTGTATCTCCAAAACTACACGTTGTATCTCGAAAAAAATTGTTGTGGCGTGTACGTCTTAACATGTAGCATCTAAAGAGAACCAAAAGGAGAATTTTCTTTCGTCAAAATTTTTCAGAAAATCACGTTTTAAGGAAATCCCGCATCGTGCGAAATTATCTTGTTTTTCCTAAACAACACGTTGTAAGTCGAAAAGCTTTCATGTTGCGTGTATGTCTAAGTGTGTAGCCTCAAAAGAGAAGGCACAGGACAGTTTTCTCTCGAAAGGATATGTAAGAATACCACTTCATAAGGAAATACAGTTTTGTTTTGCAGAGTAAAGACATATACATACGCATTGGAAACTCTTTACGAGAAGAAATAACGCATAGTACAAAATTAGCTTGTATCTCCAAAACTACACGTTGTATCTCGAAAAGAATTGTTGTGGCGTGTACGTCTTAACATGTAGCATCTAAAGAGAACCAAAAGGAGAATTTTCTTTCGTCAAAATTTTTCAGAAAATCACGTTTTAAGGAAATCCCGCATAGTGCGAAATTATCTTGTTTTTCCTAAACAACACGTTGTAAGTCGAAAAGCTTTCATGTTGCGTGTATGTATAAGTGTGTAGCCTCAAAAGAGAAGGCACAGGACAGTTTTCTCTCGAAAGGATATGTAAGAATACCACTTCATAAGGAAATACAGTTTTGCAGAGTAAAGACATATACGTACGCATTGGAAACTCTTTACGAGAAGAAATAACGCATAGTACAAAATTAGCTTGTATCTCCAAAACTACACGTTGTATCTCGAAAAGAATTGTTGTGGCGTGTACGTCTTAACATGTAGCATCTAAAGAGAACCAAAAGGAGAATTTTCTTTCGTCAAAATTTTTCAGAAAATCACGTTTTAAGGAAATCCCGCATCTTGCGAAAATATCTTGTTTTTCCTAAACAACACGTTGTAAGTCGAAAAGCTTTCATGTTGCGTGTATGTCTAAGTGTGTAGCCTCAAAAGAGAAGGCACAGGACAGTTTTCTCTCGAAAGGATATGTAAGAATACCACTTCATAAGGAAATACAGTTTTGCAGAGTAAAGACATATACGTATGCATTGGAAACTCTTTACGAGAAGAAATAACGCATAGTACAAAATTAGCTTGTATCTCCAAAACTACACGTTGTATCTCGAAAAGAATTGTTGTGGCGTGTACGTCTTAACATGTAGCATCTAAAGAGAACCAAAAGGAGAATTTTCTTTCGTCAAAATTTTTCAGAAAATCACGTTTTAAGGAAATCCCGCATCGTGCGAAATTATCTTGTTTTTCCTAAACAACACGTTGTAAGTCGAAAAGCTTTCATGTTGCCTGTATGTCTAAGTGTGTAGCCTCAAAAGAGAAGGCACAGGACAGTTTTCTCTCGAAAGGATATGTAAGAATACCACTTCATAAGGAAATACAGTTTTGCAGAGTAAAGACATATACGTACGCATTGGAAACTCTTTACGAGAAGAAATAACGCATAGTACAAATTTAGCTTGTATCTCCAAAACTACACGTTGTATCTCGAAAAGAATTGTTGTGGCGTGTACGTCTTAACATGTAGCATCTAAAGATAACCAAAAGGAGAATTTTCTTTCGTCAAAATTTTTCAGAAAATCACGTTTTAAGGAAATCCCGCATCGTGCGAAATTATCTTGTTTTTCCTAAACAACACGTTGTAAGTCGAAAAGCTTTCATGTTGCGTGTATGTCTAAGTGTGTAGCCTCAAAAGAGAAGGCACAGGACAGTTTTCTCTCGAAAGGATATGTAAGAATACCACTTCATAAGGAAATACAGTTTTGTTTTGCAGAGTAAAGACATATACATACGCATTGGAAACTCTTTACGAGAAGAAATAACGCATAGTACAAAATTAGCTTGTATCTCCAAAACTACACGTTGTATCTCGAAAAGAATTGTTGTGGCGTGTACGTCTTAACATGTAGCATCTAAAGAGAACCAAAAGGAGAATTTTCTTTCGTCAAAATTTTTCAGAAAATCACGTTTTAAGGAAATCCCGCATCGTGCGAAATTATCTTGTTTTTCCTAAACAACACGTTGTAAGTCGAAAAGCTTTCATGTTGCGTGTATGTCTAAGTGTGTAGCCTCAAAAGAGAAGGCACAGGACAGTTTTCTCTCGAAAGGATATGTAAGAATACCACTTCATAAGGAAATACAGTTTTGCAGAGTAAAGACATATACGTACGCATTGGAAACTCTTTAGGAGAAGAAATAACGCATAGTACAAAATTAGCTTGTATCTCCAAAACTACACGTTGTATCTCGAAAAGAATTGTTGTGGCGTGTACGTCTTAACATGTAGCATCTAAAGATAACCAAAAGGAGAATTTTCTTTCGTCAAAATTTTTCAGAAAATCACGTTTTAAGGAAATCCCGCATCGTGCGAAATTATCTTGTTTTTCCTAAACAACACGTTGTAAGTCGAAAAGCTTTCATGTTGCGTGTATGTCTAAGTGTGTAGCCTCAAAAGAGAAGGCACAGGACAGTTTTCTCTCGAAAGGATATGTAAGAATACCACTTCATAAGGAAATACAGTTTTGTTTTGCAGAGTAAAGACATATACATACGCATTGGAAACTCTTTACGAGAAGAAATAACGCATAGTACAAAATTAGCTTGTATCTCCAAAACTACACGTTGTATCTCAAAAAGAATTGTTGTGGCGTGTACGTCTTAACATGTAGCATCTAAAGAGAACCAAAAGGAGAATTTTCTTTCGTCAAAATTTTTCAGAAATTCACGTTTTAAGGAAATCCCGCATCGTGTGAAATTATCTTGTTTTTCCTAAACAACACGTTGTAAGTCGAAAAGCTTTCATGTTGCGTGTATGTCTAAGTGTGTAGCCTCAAAAGAGAAGGCACAGGACAGTTTTCTCTCCAAAGGATATGTAAGAATACCACTTCATAAGGAAATACAGTTTTGCAGAGTAAAGACATATACGTACGCATTGGAAACTCTTTACGAGAAGAAATAACGCATAGTACAAAATTAGCTTGTATCTCCAAAACTACACGTTGTATCTCGAAAAGAATTGTTGTGGCGTGTACGTCTTAACATGTAGCATCTAAAGAGAACCAAAAGGAGAATTTTCTTTCGTCAAAATTTTTCAGAAAATCACGTTTTAAGGAAATCCCGCATCTTGCGAAAATATCTTGTTTTTCCTAAACAACACGTTGTAAGTCGAAAAGCTTTCATGTTGCGTGTATGTCTAAGTGTGTAGCCTCAAAAGAGAAGGCACAGGACAGTTTTCTCTCGAAAGGATATGTAAGAATACCACTTCATAAGGAAATACAGTTTTGCAGAGTAAAGACTTATATGTACGCATTGGAAACTCTTTACGAGAAGAAATAACGCATAGTACAAAATTAGCTTGTATCTCCAAAACTACACGTTGTATCTCGAAAAGAATTGTTGTGGCGTGTACGTCTTAACATGCAGCATCTAAAGAGAACCAAAAGGAGAATTTTCTTTCGTCAAAATTTTTCAGAAAATCACGTTTAAGGAAATCCCGCATCGTGCGAAATTATCTTGTTTTTCCTAAACAACACGTTGTAAGTCGAAAAGCTTTCATGTTGCGTGTATGTCTAAGTGTGTAGCCTCAAAAGAGAAGGCACAGGACAGTTTTCTCTCGAAAGGATATGTAAGAATACCACTTCATAAGGAAATACAGTTTTGCAGAGTAAAGACATATACGTACGCATTGGAAACTCTTTACGAGAAGAAATAACGCATAGTACAAAATTAGCTTGTATCTCCAAAACTACACGTTGTATCTCGAAAAGAATTGTTGTGGCGTGTACGTCTTAACATGTAGCATCTAAAGAGAACCAAAAGGAGAATTTTCTTTCGTCAAAATTTTTCAGAAAATCACGTTTTAAGGAAATCCCGCATCGTGCGAAATTATCTTGTTTTTCCTAAACAACACGTTGTAAGTCGAAAAGCTTTCATGTTGCGTGTATGTCTAAGTGTGTAGCCTCAAAAGAGAAGGCACAGGACAGTTTTCTCTCGAAAGGATATGTAAGAATACCACTTCATAAGGAAATACAGTTTTGTTTTGCAGAGTAAAGACATATACATACGCATTGGAAACTCTTTACGAGAAGAAATAACGCATAGTACAAAATTAGCTTGTATCTCCAAAACTACACGTTGTATCTCGAAAAGAATTGTTGTGGCGTGTATGTCTTAACATGTAGCATCTAAAGAGAACCAAAAGGAGAATTTTCTTTCGTCAAAATTTTTCAGAAAATCATGTTTTAAGGAAATCCCGCATCGTGCGAAATTATCTTGTTTTTCCTAAACAACACGTTGTAAGTCGAAAAGCTTTCATGTTGTGTGTATGTCTAAGTGTGTAGCCTCAAAAGAGAAGGCACAGGACAGTTTTCTCTCGAAAGGATATGTAAGAATACCACTTCATAAGGAAATACAGTTTTGCAGAGTAAAGACATATACGTACGCATTGGAAACTCTTTACGAGAAGAAATAACGCATAGTACAAAATTAGCTTGTATCTCCAAAACTACACGTTGTATCTCGAAAAGAATTGTTGTGGCGTGTACGTCTTAACATGTAGCATCTAAAGAGAACCAAAAGGAGAATTTTCTTTCGTCAAAATTTTTCAGAAAATCACGTTTTAAGGAAATCCCGCATCGTGCGAAATTATCTTGTTTTTCCTAAACAACACGTTGTAAGTCGAAAAGCTTTCATGTTGCGTGTATGTCTAAGTGTGTAGCCTCAAAAGAGAAGGCACAGGACAGTTTTCTCTCGAAAGGATATGTAAGAATACCACTTCATAAGGAAATACAGTTTTGCAGAGTAAAGACATATACGTACGCATTGGAAACTCTTTACGAGAAGAAATAACGCATAGTACAAAATTAGCTTGTATCTCCAAAACTACACGTTGTATCTCGAAAAGAATTGTTGTGGCGTGTACGTCTTAACATGTAGCATCTAAAGAGAACCAAAAGGAGAATTTTCTTTCGTCAAAATTTTTCAGAAAATCACGTTTTAAGGAAATCCCGCATCGTGCGAAATTATCTTGTTTTTCCTAAACAACACGTTGTAAGTCGAAAAGCTTTCATGTTGCGTGTATGTCTAAGTGTGTAGCCTCAAAAGAGAAGGCACAGGACAGTTTTCTCTCGAAAGGATATGTAAGAATACCACTTCATAAGGAAATACAGTTTTGCAGAGTAAAGACATATACTTACGCATTGGAAACTCTTTACGAGAAGAAATAACGCATAGTACAAAATTAGCTTGTATCTCCAAAACTACACGTTGTATCTCGAAAAGAATTGTTGTGGCGTGTACGTCTTAACATGTAGCATCTAAAGAGAACCAAAAGGAGAATTTTCTTTCGTCAAAATTTTTCAGAAAATCACGTTTTAAGGAAATCCCGCATCGTGCGAAATTATCTTGTTTTTCCTAAACAACACGTTGTAAGTCGAAAAGCTTTCATGTTGCGTGTATGTCTAAGTGTGTAGCCTCAAAAGAGAAGGCACAGGACAGTTTTCTCTCGAAAGGATATGTAAGAATACCACTTCATAAGGAAATACAGTTTTGCAGAGTAAAGACATATACGTACGCATTGGAAACTCTTTACGAGAAGAAATAACGCATAGTACAAAATTAGCTTGTATCTCCAAAACTACACGTTGTATCTCGAAAAGAATTGTTGTGGCGTGTACGTCTTAACATGTAGCATCCAAAGAGAACCAAATGGAGAATTTTCTTTCGTCAAAATTTTTCAGAAAATCACGTTTTAAGGAAATCCCGCATCGTGCGAAATTATCTTGTTTTTCCTAAACAACACGTTGTAAGTCGAAAAGCTTTCATGTTGCGTGTATGTCTAAGTGTGTAGCCTCAAAAGAGAAGGCACAGGACAGTTTTCTCTCGAAAGGATATGTAAGAATACCACTTCATAAGGAAATACAGTTTTGCAGAGTAAAGACATATACGTACGCATTGGAAACTCTTTACGAGAAGAAATAACGCATAGTACAAAATTAGCTTGTATCTCCAAAACTACACGTTGTATCTCAAAAAGAATTGTTGTGGCGTGTACGTCTTAACATGTAGCATCTAAAGAGAACCAAAAGGAGAATTTTCTTTCGTCAAAATTTTTCAGAAATTCACGTTTTAAGGAAATCCCGCATCGTGTGAAATTATCTTGTTTTTCCTAAACAACACGTTGTAAGTCGAAAAGCTTTCATGTTGCGTGTATGTCTAAGTGTGTAGCCTCAAAAGAGAAGGCACAGGACAGTTTTCTCTCGAAAGGATATGTAAGAATACCACTTCATAAGGAAATACAGTTTTGCAGAGTAAAGACATATACGTACGCATTGGAAACTCTTTACGAGAAGAAATAACGCATAGTACAAAATTAGCTTGTATCTCCAAAACTACACGTTGTATCTCGAAAAGAATTGTTGTGGCGTGTACGTCTTAACATGTAGCATCTAAAGAGAACCAAAAGGAGAATTTTCTTTCGTCAAAATTTTTCAGAAAATCACGTTTTAAGGAAATCCCGCATCTTGCGAAAATATCTTGTTTTTCCTAAACAACACGTTGTAAGTCGAAAAGCTTTCATGTTGCGTGTATGTCTAAGTGTGTAGCCTCAAAAGAGAAGGCACAGGACAGTTTTCTCTCGAAAGGATATGTAAGAATACCACTTCATAAGGAAATACAGTTTTGCAGAGTAAAGACTTATACGTACGCATTGGAAACTCTTTACGAGAAGAAATAACGCATAGTACAAAATTAGCTTGTATCTCCAAAACTACACGTTGTATCTCGAAAAGAATTGTTGTGGCGTGTACGTCTTAACATGCAGCATCTAAAGAGAACCAAAAGGAGAATTTTCTTTCGTCAAAATTTTTCAGAAAATCACGTTTAAGGAAATCCCGCATCGTGCGAAATTATCTTGTTTTTCCTAAACAACACGTTGTAAGTCGAAAAGCTTTCATGTTGCGTGTATGTCTAAGTGTGTAGCCTCAAAAGAGAAGGCACAGGACAGTTTTCTCTCGAAAGGATATGTAAGAATACCACTTCATAAGGAAATACAGTTTTGCAGAGTAAAGACATATACGTACGCATTGGAAACTCTTTACGAGAAGAAATAACGCATAGTACAAAATTAGCTTGTATCTCCAAAACTACACGTTGTATCTCGAAAAAAATTGTTGTGGCGTGTACGTCTTAACATGTAGCATCTAAAGAGAACCAAAAGGAGAATTTTCTTTCGTCAAAATTTTTCAGAAAATCACGTTTTAAGGAAATCCCGCATCGTGCGAAATTATCTTGTTTTTCCTAAACAACACGTTGTAAGTCGAAAAGCTTTCATGTTGCGTGTATGTCTAAGTGTGTAGCCTCAAAAGAGAAGGCACAGGACAGTTTTCTCTCGAAAGGATATGTAAGAATACCACTTCATAAGGAAATACAGTTTTGTTTTGCAGAGTAAAGACATATACATACGCATTGGAAACTCTTTACGAGAAGAAATAACGCATAGTACAAAATTAGCTTGTATCTCCAAAACTACACGTTGTATCTCGAAAAGAATTGTTGTGGCGTGTACGTCTTAACATGTAGCATCTAAAGAGAACCAAAAGGAGAATTTTCTTTCGTCAAAATTTTTCAGAAAATCACGTTTTAAGGAAATCCCGCATAGTGCGAAATTATCTTGTTTTTCCTAAACAACACGTTGTAAGTCGAAAAGCTTTCATGTTGCGTGTATGTATAAGTGTGTAGCCTCAAAAGAGAAGGCACAGGACAGTTTTCTCTCGAAAGGATATGTAAGAATACCACTTCATAAGGAAATACAGTTTTGCAGAGTAAAGACATATACGTACGCATTGGAAACTCTTTACGAGAAGAAATAACGCATAGTACAAAATTAGCTTGTATCTCCAAAACTACACGTTGTATCTCGAAAAGAATTGTTGTGGCGTGTACGTCTTAACATGTAGCATCTAAAGAGAACCAAAAGGAGAATTTTCTTTCGTCAAAATTTTTCAGAAAATCACGTTTTAAGGAAATCCCGCATCTTGCGAAAATATCTTGTTTTTCCTAAACAACACGTTGTAAGTCGAAAAGCTTTCATGTTGCGTGTATGTCTAAGTGTGTAGCCTCAAAAGAGAAGGCACAGGACAGTTTTCTCTCGAAAGGATATGTAAGAATACCACTTCATAAGGAAATACAGTTTTGCAGAGTAAAGACATATACGTATGCATTGGAAACTCTTTACGAGAAGAAATAACGCATAGTACAAAATTAGCTTGTATCTCCAAAACTACACGTTGTATCTCGAAAAGAATTGTTGTGGCGTGTACGTCTTAACATGTAGCATCTAAAGAGAACCAAAAGGAGAATTTTCTTTCGTCAAAATTTTTCAGAAAATCACGTTTTAAGGAAATCCCGCATCGTGCGAAATTATCTTGTTTTTCCTAAACAACACGTTGTAAGTCGAAAAGCTTTCATGTTGCGTGTATGTCTAAGTGTGTAGCCTCAAAAGAGAAGGCACAGGACAGTTTTCTCTCGAAAGGATATGTAAGAATACCACTTCATAAGGAAATACAGTTTTGCAGAGTAAAGACATATACGTACGCATTGGAAACTCTTTACGAGAAGAAATAACGCATAGTACAAATTTAGCTTGTATCTCCAAAACTACACGTTGTATCTCGAAAAGAATTGTTGTGGCGTGTACGTCTTAACATGTAGCATCTAAAGATAACCAAAAGGAGAATTTTCTTTCGTCAAAATTTTTCAGAAAATCACGTTTTAAGGAAATCCCGCATCGTGCGAAATTATCTTGTTTTTCCTAAACAACACGTTGTAAGTCGAAAAGCTTTCATGTTGCGTGTATGTCTAAGTGTGTAGCCTCAAAAGAGAAGGCACAGGACAGTTTTCTCTCGAAAGGATATGTAAGAATACCACTTCATAAGGAAATACAGTTTTGTTTTGCAGAGTAAAGACATATACATACGCATTGGAAACTCTTTACGAGAAGAAATAACGCATAGTACAAAATTAGCTTGTATCTCCAAAACTACACGTTGTATCTCGAAAAGAATTGTTGTGGCGTGTACGTCTTAACATGTAGCATCTAAAGAGAACCAAAAGGAGAATTTTCTTTCGTCAAAATTTTTCAGAAAATCACGTTTTAAGGAAATCCCGCATCGTGCGAAATTATCTTGTTTTTCCTAAACAACACGTTGTAAGTCGAAAAGCTTTCATGTTGCGTGTATGTCTAAGTGTGTAGCCTCAAAAGAGAAGGCACAGGACAGTTTTCTCTCGAAAGGATATGTAAGAATACCACTTCATAAGGAAATACAGTTTTGCAGAGTAAAGACATATACGTACGCATTGGAAACTCTTTAGGAGAAGAAATAACGCATAGTACAAAATTAGCTTGTATCTCCAAAACTACACGTTGTATCTCGAAAAGAATTGTTGTGGCGTGTACGTCTTAACATGTAGCATCTAAAGATAACCAAAAGGAGAATTTTCTTTCGTCAAAATTTTTCAGAAAATCACGTTTTAAGGAAATCCCGCATCGTGCGAAATTATCTTGTTTTTCCTAAACAACACGTTGTAAGTCGAAAAGCTTTCATGTTGCGTGTATGTCTAAGTGTGTAGCCTCAAAAGAGAAGGCACAGGACAGTTTTCTCTCGAAAGGATATGTAAGAATACCACTTCATAAGGAAATACAGTTTTGTTTTGCAGAGTAAAGACATATACATACGCATTGGAAACTCTTTACGAGAAGAAATAACGCATAGTACAAAATTAGCTTGTATCTCCAAAACTACACGTTGTATCTCAAAAAGAATTGTTGTGGCGTGTACGTCTTAACATGTAGCATCTAAAGAGAACCAAAAGGAGAATTTTCTTTCGTCAAAATTTTTCAGAAATTCACGTTTTAAGGAAATCCCGCATCGTGTGAAATTATCTTGTTTTTCCTAAACAACACGTTGTAAGTCGAAAAGCTTTCATGTTGCGTGTATGTCTAAGTGTGTAGCCTCAAAAGAGAAGGCACAGGACAGTTTTCTCTCCAAAGGATATGTAAGAATACCACTTCATAAGGAAATACAGTTTTGCAGAGTAAAGACATATACGTACGCATTGGAAACTCTTTACGAGAAGAAATAACGCATAGTACAAAATTAGCTTGTATCTCCAAAACTACACGTTGTATCTCGAAAAGAATTGTTGTGGCGTGTACGTCTTAACATGTAGCATCTAAAGAGAACCAAAAGGAGAATTTTCTTTCGTCAAAATTTTTCAGAAAATCACGTTTTAAGGAAATCCCGCATCTTGCGAAAATATCTTGTTTTTCCTAAACAACACGTTGTAAGTCGAAAAGCTTTCATGTTGCGTGTATGTCTAAGTGTGTAGCCTCAAAAGAGAAGGCACAGGACAGTTTTCTCTCGAAAGGATATGTAAGAATACCACTTCATAAGGAAATACAGTTTTGCAGAGTAAAGACTTATATGTACGCATTGGAAACTCTTTACGAGAAGAAATAACGCATAGTACAAAATTAGCTTGTATCTCCAAAACTACACGTTGTATCTCGAAAAGAATTGTTGTGGCGTGTACGTCTTAACATGCAGCATCTAAAGAGAACCAAAAGGAGAATTTTCTTTCGTCAAAATTTTTCAGAAAATCACGTTTAAGGAAATCCCGCATCGTGCGAAATTATCTTGTTTTTCCTAAACAACACGTTGTAAGTCGAAAAGCTTTCATGTTGCGTGTATGTCTAAGTGTGTAGCCTCAAAAGAGAAGGCACAGGACAGTTTTCTCTCGAAAGGATATGTAAGAATACCACTTCATAAGGAAATACAGTTTTGCAGAGTAAAGACATATACGTACGCATTGGAAACTCTTTACGAGAAGAAATAACGCATAGTACAAAATTAGCTTGTATCTCCAAAACTACACGTTGTATCTCGAAAAGAATTGTTGTGGCGTGTACGTCTTAACATGTAGCATCTAAAGAGAACCAAAAGGAGAATTTTCTTTCGTCAAAATTTTTCAGAAAATCACGTTTTAAGGAAATCCCGCATCGTGCGAAATTATCTTGTTTTTCCTAAACAACACGTTGTAAGTCGAAAAGCTTTCATGTTGCGTGTATGTCTAAGTGTGTAGCCTCAAAAGAGAAGGCACAGGACAGTTTTCTCTCGAAAGGATATGTAAGAATACCACTTCATAAGGAAATACAGTTTTGTTTTGCAGAGTAAAGACATATACATACGCATTGGAAACTCTTTACGAGAAGAAATAACGCATAGTACAAAATTAGCTTGTATCTCCAAAACTACACGTTGTATCTCGAAAAGAATTGTTGTGGCGTGTATGTCTTAACATGTAGCATCTAAAGAGAACCAAAAGGAGAATTTTCTTTCGTCAAAATTTTTCAGAAAATCACGTTTTAAGGAAATCCCGCATCGTGCGAAATTATCTTGTTTTTCCTAAACAACACGTTGTAAGTCGAAAAGCTTTCATGTTGTGTGTATGTCTAAGTGTGTAGCCTCAAAAGAGAAGGCACAGGACAGTTTTCTCTCGAAAGGATATGTAAGAATACCACTTCATAAGGAAATACAGTTTTGCAGAGTAAAGACATATACGTACGCATTGGAAACTCTTTACGAGAAGAAATAACGCATAGTACAAAATTAGCTTGTATCTCCAAAACTACACGTTGTATCTCGAAAAGAATTGTTGTGGCGTGTACGTCTTAACATGTAGCATCTAAAGAGAACCAAAAGGAGAATTTTCTTTCGTCAAAATTTTTCAGAAAATCACGTTTTAAGGAAATCCCGCATCTTGCGAAAATATCTTGTTTTTCCTAAACAACACGTTGTAAGTCGAAAAGCTTTCATGTTGCGTGTATGTCTAAGTGTGTAGCCTCAAAAGAGAAGGCACAGGACAGTTTTCTCTCGAAAGGATATGTAAGAATACCACTTCATAAGGAAATACAGTTTTGCAGAGTAAAGACATATACGTATGCATTGGAAACTCTTTACGAGAAGAAATAACGCATAGTACAAAATTAGCTTGTATCTCCAAAACTACACGTTGTATCTCGAAAAGAATTGTTGTGGCGTGTACGTCTTAACATGTAGCATCTAAAGAGAACCAAAAGGAGAATTTTCTTTCGTCAAAATTTTTCAGAAAATCACGTTTTAAGGAAATCCCGCATCGTGCGAAATTATCTTGTTTTTCCTAAACAACACGTTGTAAGTCGAAAAGCTTTCATGTTGCGTGTATGTCTAAGTGTGTAGCCTCAAAAGAGAAGGCACAGGACAGTTTTCTCTCGAAAGGATATGTAAGAATACCACTTCATAAGGAAATACAGTTTTGCAGAGTAAAGACATATACGTACGCATTGGAAACTCTTTACGAGAAGAAATAACGCATAGTACAAAATTAGCTTGTATCTCCAAAACTACACGTTGTATCTCGAAAAGAATTGTTGTGGCGTGTACGTCTTAACATGTAGCATCTAAAGATAACCAAAAGGAGAATTTTCTTTCGTCAAAATTTTTCAGAAAATCACGTTTTAAGGAAATCCCGCATCGTGCGAAATTATCTTGTTTTTCCTAAACAACACGTTGTAAGTCGAAAAGCTTTCATGTTGCGTGTATGTCTAAGTGTGTAGCCTCAAAAGAGAAGGCACAGGACAGTTTTCTCTCGAAAGGATATGTAAGAATACCACTTCATAAGGAAATACAGTTTTGTTTTGCAGAGTAAAGACATATACATACGCATTGGAAACTCTTTACGAGAAGAAATAACGCATAGTACAAAATTAGCTTGTATCTCCAAAACTACACGTTGTATCTCGAAAAGAATTGTTGTGGCGTGTACGTCTTAACATGTAGCATCTAAAGAGAACCAAAAGGAGAATTTTCTTTCGTCAAAATTTTTCAGAAAATCACGTTTTAAGGAAATCCCGCATAGTGCGAAATTATCTTGTTTTTCCTAAACAACACGTTGTAAGTCGAAAAGCTTTCATGTTGCGTGTATGTATAAGTGTGTAGCCTCAAAAGAGAAGGCACAGGACAGTTTTCTCTCGAAAGGATATGTAAGAATACCACTTCATAAGGAAATACAGTTTTGCAGAGTAAAGACATATACGTACGCATTGGAAACTCTTTACGAGAAGAAATAACGCATAGTACAAAATTAGCTTGTATCTCCAAAACTACACGTTGTATCTCGAAAAGAATTGTTGTGGCGTGTACGTCTTAACATGTAGCATCTAAAGAGACCCAAAAGGAGAATTTTCTTTCGTCAAAATTTTTCAGAAAATCACGTTTTAAGGAAATCCCGCATCTTGCGAAAATATCTTGTTTTTCCTAAACAACACGTTGTAAGTCGAAAAGCTTTCATGTTGCGTGTATGTCTAAGTGTGTAGCCTCAAAAGAGAAGGCACAGGACAGTTTTCTCTCGAAAGGATATGTAAGAATACCACTTCATAAGGAAATACAGTTTTGCAGAGTAAAGACATATACGTATGCATTGGAAACTCTTTACGAGAAGAAATAACGCATAGTACAAAATTAGCTTGTATCTCCAAAACTACACGTTGTATCTCGAAAAGAATTGTTGTGGCGTGTACGTCTTAACATGTAGCATCTAAAGAGAACCAAAAGGAGAATTTTCTTTCGTCAAAATTTTTCAGAAAATCACGTTTTAAGGAAATCCCGCATCGTGCGAAATTATCTTGTTTTTCCTAAACAACACGTTGTAAGTCGAAAAGCTTTCATGTTGCGTGTATGTCTAAGTGTGTAGCCTCAAAAGAGAAGGCACAGGACAGTTTTCTCTCGAAAGGATATGTAAGAATACCACTTCATAAGGAAATACAGTTTTGCAGAGTAAAGACATATACGTACGCATTGGAAACTCTTTACGAGAAGAAATAACGCATAGTACAAATTTAGCTTGTATCTCCAAAACTACACGTTGTATCTCGAAAAGAATTGTTGTGGCGTGTACGTCTTAACATGTAGCATCTAAAGATAACCAAAAGGAGAATTTTCTTTCGTCAAAATTTTTCAGAAAATCACGTTTTAAGGAAATCCCGCATCGTGCGAAATTATCTTGTTTTTCCTAAACAACACGTTGTAAGTCGAAAAGCTTTCATGTTGCGTGTATGTCTAAGTGTGTAGCCTCAAAAGAGAAGGCACAGGACAGTTTTCTCTCGAAAGGATATGTAAGAATACCACTTCATAAGGAAATACAGTTTTGTTTTGCAGAGTAAAGACATATACATACGCATTGGAAACTCTTTACGAGAAGAAATAACGCATAGTACAAAATTAGCTTGTATCTCCAAAACTACACGTTGTATCTCGAAAAGAATTGTTGTGGCGTGTACGTCTTAACATGTAGCATCTAAAGATAACCAAAAGGAGAATTTTCTTTCGTCAAAATTTTTCAGAAAATCACGTTTTAAGGAAATCCCGCATCGTGCGAAATTATCTTGTTTTTCCTAAACAACACGTTGTAAGTCGAAAAGCTTTCATGTTGCGTGTATGTCTAAGTGTGTAGCCTCAAAAGAGAAGGCACAGGACAGTTTTCTCTCGAAAGGATATGTAAGAATACCACTTCATAAGGAAATACATTTTTGCAGAGTAAAGACATATACGTACGCATTGGAAACTCTTTACGAGAAGAAATAACGCATAGTACAAAATTAGCTTGTATCTCCAAAACTACACGTTGTATCTCGAAAAGAATTGTTGTGGCGTGTACGTCTTAACATGTAGCATCTAAAGATAACCAAAAGGAGAATTTTCTTTCGTCAAAATTTTTCAGAAAATCACGTTTTAAGGAAATCCCGCATCGTGCGAAATTATCTTGTTTTTCCTAAACAACACGTTGTAAGTCGAAAAGCTTTCATGTTGCGTGTATGTCTAAGTGTGTAGCCTCAAAAGAGAAGGCACAGGACAGTTTTCTCTCGAAAGGATATGTAAGAATACCACTTCATAAGGAAATACAGTTTTGTTTTGCAGAGTAAAGACATATACATACGCATTGGAAACTCTTTACGAGAAGAAATAACGCATAGTACAAAATTAGCTTGTATCTCCAAAACTACACGTTGTATCTCAAAAAGAATTGTTGTGGCGTGTACGTCTTAACATGTAGCATCTAAAGAGAACCAAAAGGAGAATTTTCTTTCGTCAAAATTTTTCAGAAATTCACGTTTTAAGGAAATCCCGCATCGTGTGAAATTATCTTGTTTTTCCTAAACAACACGTTGTAAGTCGAAAAGCTTTCATGTTGCGTGTATGTCTAAGTGTGTAGCCTCAAAAGAGAAGGCACAGGACAGTTTTCTCTCCAAAGGATATGTAAGAATACCACTTCATAAGGAAATACAGTTTTGCAGAGTAAAGACATATACGTACGCATTGGAAACTCTTTACGAGAAGAAATAACGCATAGTACAAAATTAGCTTGTATCTCCAAAACTACACGTTGTATCTCGAAAAGAATTGTTGTGGCGTGTACGTCTTAACATGTAGCATCTAAAGAGAACCAAAAGGAGAATTTTCTTTCGTCAAAATTTTTCAGAAAATCACGTTTTAAGGAAATCCCGCATCTTGCGAAAATATCTTGTTTTTCCTAAACAACACGTTGTAAGTCGAAAAGCTTTCATGTTGCGTGTATGTCTAAGTGTGTAGCCTCAAAAGAGAAGGCACAGGACAGTTTTCTCTCGAAAGGATATGTAAGAATACCACTTCATAAGGAAATACAGTTTTGCAGAGTAAAGACTTATATGTACGCATTGGAAACTCTTTACGAGAAGAAATAACGCATAGTACAAAATTAGCTTGTATCTCCAAAACTACACGTTGTATCTCGAAAAGAATTGTTGTGGCGTGTACGTCTTAACATGCAGCATCTAAAGAGAACCAAAAGGAGAATTTTCTTTCGTCAAAATTTTTCAGAAAATCACGTTTAAGGAAATCCCGCATCGTGCGAAATTATCTTGTTTTTCCTAAACAACACGTTGTAAGTCGAAAAGCTTTCATGTTGCGTGTATGTCTAAGTGTGTAGCCTCAAAAGAGAAGGCACAGGACAGTTTTCTCTCGAAAGGATATGTAAGAATACCACTTCATAAGGAAATACAGTTTTGCAGAGTAAAGACATATACGTACGCATTGGAAACTCTTTACGAGAAGAAATAACGCATAGTACAAAATTAGCTTGTATCTCCAAAACTACACGTTGTATCTCGAAAAGAATTGTTGTGGCGTGTACGTCTTAACATGTAGCATCTAAAGAGAACCAAAAGGAGAATTTTCTTTCGTCAAAATTTTTCAGAAAATCACGTTTTAAGGAAATCCCGCATCGTGCGAAATTATCTTGTTTTTCCTAAACAACACGTTGTAAGTCGAAAAGCTTTCATGTTGCGTGTATGTCTAAGTGTGTAGCCTCAAAAGAGAAGGCACAGGACAGTTTTCTCTCGAAAGGATATGTAAGAATACCACTTCATAAGGAAATACAGTTTTGTTTTGCAGAGTAAAGACATATACATACGCATTGGAAACTCTTTACGAGAAGAAGTAACGCATAGTACAAAATTAGCTTGTATCTCCAAAACTACACGTTGTATCTCGAAAAGAATTGTTGTGGCGTGTATGTCTTAACATGTAGCATCTAAAGAGAACCAAAAGGAGAATTTTCTTTCGTCAAAATTTTTCAGAAAATCACGTTTTAAGGAAATCCCGCATCGTGCGAAATTATCTTGTTTTTCCTAAACAACACGTTGTAAGTCGAAAAGCTTTCATGTTGTGTGTATGTCTAAGTGTGTAGCCTCAAAAGAGAAGGCACAGGACAGTTTTCTCTCGAAAGGATATGTAAGAATACCACTTCATAAGGAAATACAGTTTTGCAGAGTAAAGACATATACGTATGCATTGGAAACTCTTTACGAGAAGAAATAACGCATAGTACAAAATTAGCTTGTATCTCCAAAACTACACGTTGTATCTCGAAAAGAATTGTTGTGGCGTGTACGTCTTAACATGTAGCATCTAAAGAGAACCAAAAGGAGAATTTTCTTTCGTCAAAATTTTTCAGAAAATCACGTTTTAAGGAAATCCCGCATCGTGCGAAATTATCTTGTTTTTCCTAAACAACACGTTGTAAGTCGAAAAGCTTTCATGTTGCGTGTATGTCTAAGTGTGTAGCCTCAAAAGAGAAGGCACAGGACAGTTTTCTCTCGAAAGGATATGTAAGAATACCACTTCATAAGGAAATACAGTTTTGCAGAGTAAAGACATATACGTACGCATTGGAAACTCTTTACGAGAAGAAATAACGCATAGTACAAAATTAGCTTGTATCTCCAAAACTACACGTTGTATCTCGAAAAGAATTGTTGTGGCGTGTACGTCTTAACATGTAGCATCTAAAGAGAACCAAAAGGAGAATTTTCTTTCGTCAAAATTTTTCAGAAAATCACGTTTTAAGGAAATCCCGCATCGTGCGAAATTATCTTGTTTTTCCTAAACAACACGTTGTAAGTCGAAAAGCTTTCATGTTGCGTGTATGTCTAAGTGTGTAGCCTCAAAAGAGAAGGCACAGGACAGTTTTCTCTCGAAAGGATATGTAAGAATACCACTTCATAAGGAAATACAGTTTTGCAGAGTAAAGACATATACGTACGCATTGGAAACTCTTTACGAGAAGAAATAACGCATAGTACAAAATTAGCTTGTATCTCCAAAACTACACTTTGTATCTCGAAAAGAATTGTTGTGACGTGTACGTCTTAACATGTAGCATCTAAAGAGAACCAAAGGGAGAATTTTCTTTCGTCAAAATTTTTCAGAAAATCACGTTTTAAGGAAATCCCGCATCGTGCGAAATTATCTTGTTTTTCCTAAACAACACGTTGTAAGTCGAAAAGCTTTCATGTTGCGTGTATGTCTAAGTGTGTAGCCTCAAAAGAGAAGGCACAGGACAGTTTTCTCTCGAAAGGATATGTAAGAATACCACTTCATAAGGAAATACAGTTTTGCAGAGTAAAGACATATACGTACACATTGGAAACTCCTTACGAGAAGAAATAACGCATAGTACAAAATTAGCTTGTATCTCCAAAACTACACGTTGTATCTCGAAAAGAATTGTTGTGGCGTGTACGTCTTAACATGTAGCATCTAAAGAGAACCAAAAGGAGAATTTTCTTTCGTCAAAATTTTTCAGAAAATCACGTTTTAAGGAAATCCCGCATCGTGCGAAATTATCTTGTTTTTCCTAAACAACACGTTGTAAGTCGAAAAGCTTTCATGTTGCGTGTATGTCTAAGTGTGTAGCCTCAAAAGAGAAGGCACAGGACAGTTTTCTCTCGAAAGGATATGTAAGAATACCACTTCATAAGGAAATACAGTTTTGCAGAGTAAAGACATATACGTACGCATTGGAAACTCTTTACGAGAAGAAATAACGCATAGTACAAAATTAGCTTGTATCTCCAAAACTACATGTTGTATCTCGAAAAGAATTGTTGTGGCGTGTACGTCTTAACATGTAGCATCTAAAGAGAACCAAAAGGAGAATTTTCTTTCGTCAAAATTTTTCAGAAAATCACGTTTTAAGGAAATCCCGCATCGTGCGAAATTATCTTGTTTTTCCTAAACAACACGTTGTAAGTCGAAAATCTTTCATGTTGCGTGTATGTCTAAGTGTGTAGCCTCAAAAGAGAAGGCACAGGACAGTTTTCTCTCGAAAGGATATGTAAGAATACCACTTCATAAGGAAATACAGTTTTGCAGAGTAAAGACATATACGTACGCATTGGAAACTCTTTACGAGAAGAAATAACGCATAGTACAAAATTAGCTTGTATCTCCAAAACTACACGTTGTATCTCGAAAAGAATTGTTGTGGCGTGTACGTCTTAACATGTAGCATCTAAAGAGAACCAAAAGGAGAATTTTCTTTCGTCAAAATTTTTCAGAAAATCACGTTTTAAGGAAATCCCGCATCGTGCGAAATTATCTTGTTTTTCCTAAACAACACGTTGTAAGTCGAAAAGCTTTCATGTTGCGTGTATGTCTAAGTGTGTAGCCTCAAAAGAGAAGGCACAGGACAGTTTTCTCTCGAAAGGATATGTAAGAATACCACTTCATAAGGAAATACAGTTTTGCAGAGTAAAGACATATACGTACGCATTGGAAACTCTTTACGAGAAGAAATAACGCATAGTACAAAATTAGCTTGTATCTCCAAAACTACACTTTGTATCTCGAAAAGAATTGTTGTGACGTGTACGTCTTAACATGTAGCATCTAAAGAGAACCAAAGGGAGAATTTTCTTTCGTCAAAATTTTTCAGAAAATCACGTTTTAAGGAAATCCCGCATCGTGCGAAATTATCTTGTTTTTCCTAAACAACACGTTGTAAGTCGAAAAGCTTTCATGTTGCGTGTATGTCTAAGTGTGTAGCCTCAAAAGAGAAGGCACAGGACAGTTTTCTCTCGAAAGGATATGTAAGAATACCACTTCATAAGGAAACACAGTTTTGCAGAGTAAAGACATATACGTACGCATTGGAAACTCCTTACGAGAAGAAATAACGCATAGTACAAAATTAGCTTGTATCTCCAAAACTACACGTTGTATCTCGAAAAGAATTGTTGTGGCGTGTACGTCTTAACATGTAGCATCTAAAGAGAACCAAAAGGAGAATTTTCTTTCCTCAAAATTTTTCAGAAAATCACGTTTTAAGGAAATCCCGCATCGTGCGAAATTATCTTGTTTTTCCTAAACAACACGTTGTAAGTCGAAAAGCTTTCATGTTGCGTGTATGTCTAAGTGTGTAGCCTCAAAAGAGAAGGCACAGGACAGTTTTCTCTCGAAAGGATATGTAAGAATACCACTTCATAAGGAAATACAGTTTTGCAGAGTAAAGACATATACGTACGCATTGGAAACTCCTTACGAGAAGAAATAACGCATAGTAAAAATTAGCTTGTATCTCCAAAACTACACGTTGTATCTCGAAAAGAATTGTTGTGGCGTGTACGTCTTAACATGTAGCATCTAAAGAGAACCAAAAGGAGAATTTTCTTTCGTCAAAATTTTTCAGAAAATCACGTTTTAAGGAAATCCCGCATCGTGCGAAATTATCTTGTTTTTCCTAAACAACACGTTGTAAGTCGAAAAGCTTTCATGTTGCGTGTATGTCTAAGTGTGTAGCCTCAAAAGAGAAGGCACAGGACAGTTTTCTCTCGAAAGGATATGTAAGAATACCACTTCATAAGGAAATACAGTTTTGCAGAGTAAAGACATATACGTACGCATTGGAAACTCTTTACGAGAAGAAATAACGCATAGTACAAAATTAGCTTTTATCTCCAAAACTACATGTTGTATCTCGAAAAGAATTGTTGTGGCGTGTACGTCTTAACATGTAGCATCTAAAGAGAACCAAAAGGAGAATTTTCTTTCGTCAAAATTTTTCAGAAAATCACGTTTTAAGGAAATCCCGCATCGTGCGAAATTATCTTGTTTTTCCTAAACAACACGTTGTAAGTCGAAAAGCTTTCATGTTGCGTGTATGTCTAAGTGTGTAGCCTCAAAAGAGAAGGCACAGGACAGTTTTCTCTCGAAAGGATATGTAAGAATACCACTTCATAAGGAAATACAGTTTTGCAGAGTAAAGACATATATGTACGCATTGGAAACTCTTTACGAGAAGAAATAACGCATAGTACAAAATTAGCTTGTATCTCCAAAACTACACGTTGTATCTCGAAAAGAATTGTTGTGGCATGTACGTCTTAACATGTAGCATCTAAAGAGAACCAAAAGGAGAATATTCTTTCGTCAAAATTTTTCAGAAAATCACGTTTTAAGGAAATCCCGCATCGTGCGAAATTATCTTGTTTTTCCTAAACAACACGTTGTAAGTCGAAAAGCTTTCATGTTGCGTGTATGTCTAAGTGTGTAGCCTTAAAAGAGAAGGCACAGGACAGTTTTCTCTCGAAACGATATGTAAGAATACCACTTCATAAGGAAATACAGTTTTGCAGAGTAAAGACATATACGTACGCATTGGAAACTCTTTACGAGAAGAAATAACGCATAGTACAAAATTAGCTTGTATATCCAAAACTACACGTTGTATCTCGAAAAGAATTGTTGTGGCGTGTACGTCTTAACATGTAGCATCTAAAGAGAACCAAAAGGAGAATTTTCTTTCGTCAATATTTTTCAGAAAATCACGTTTTAAGGAAATCCCGCATCGTGCGAAATTATCTTGTTTTTCCTAAACAACACGTTGTAAGTCGAAAAGCTTTCATGTTGCGTGTATGTCTAAGTGTGTAGCCTCAAAAGAGAAGGCACAGGACAGTTTTCTCTCGAAAGGATATGTAAGAATACCACTTCATAAGGAAATACAGTTTTGCAGAGTAAAGACATATACGTACGCATTGGAAACTCTTTACGAGAAGAAATAACGCATCGTACAAAATTAGCTTGTATCTCCAAAACTACACGTTGTATCTCGAAAAGAATTGTTGTGGCGTGTACGTCTTAACATGTAGCATCTAAAAAGAACCAAAAGGAGAATTTTCTTTCGTCAAAATTTTTCAGAAAATCACGTTTTAAGGAAATCCCGCATCGTGCGAAATTATCTTGTTTTTCCTAAACAACACGTTGTAAGTCGAAAAGCTTTCATGTTGCGTGTATGTCTAAGTGTGTAGCCTCAAAAGAGAAGGCACAGGACAGTTTTCTCTCGAAAGGATATGTAAGAATACCACTTCATAAGGAAATACAGTTTTGCAGAGTAAAGACATAAGTATGCATTGGAAACTCTTTACGAGAAGAAATAACGCATAGTACAAAATTAGCTTGTATCTCCAAAACTACACGTTGTATCTCGAAAAGAATTGTTGTGGCGTGTACGTCTTAACATGTAGCATCAAAAGATAACCAAAAGGAGAATTTTCTTTCGTCAAAATTTTTCAGAAAATCACGTTTTAAGGAAATCCCGCATCGTGCGAAATTATCTTGTTTTTCCTAAACAACACGTTGTAAGTCGAAAAGCTTTCATGTTGCGTGTATGTCTAAGTGTGTAGCCTCAAAAGAGAAGGCACAGGACAGTTTTCTCTCGAAAGGATATGTAAGAATACCACTTCATAAGGAAATACAGTTTTGTTTTGCAGAGTAAAGACATATACATACGCATTGGAAACTCTTTACGAGAAGAAATAACGCATAGTACAAAATTAGCTTGTATCTCCAAAACTACACGTTGTATCTCAAAAAGAATTGTTGTGGCGTGTACGTCTTAACATGTAGCATCTAAAGAGAACCAAAAGGAGAATTTTCTTTCGTCAAAATTTTTCAGAAATTCACGTTTTAAGGAAATCCCGCATCGTGTGAAATTATCTTGTTTTTCCTAAACAACACGTTGTAAGTCGAAAAGCTTTCATGTTGCGTGTATGTCTAAGTGTGTAGCCTCAAAAGAGAAGGCACAGGACAGTTTTCTCTCGAAAGGATATGTAAGAATACCACTTCATAAGGAAATACAGTTTTGCAGAGTAAAGACATATACGTACGCATTGGAAACTCTTTACGAGAAGAAATAACGCATAGTACAAAATTAGCTTGTATCTCCAAAACTACACGTTGTATCTCGAAAAGAATTGTTGTGGCGTGTACGTCTTAACATGTAGCATCTAAAGAGAACCAAAAGGAGAATTTTCTTTCGTCAAAATTTTTCAGAAAATCACGTTTTAAGGAAATCCCGCATCTTGCGAAAATATCTTGTTTTTCCTAAACAACACGTTGTAAGTCGAAAAGCTTTCATGTTGCGTGTATGTCTAAGTGTGTAGCCTCAAAAGAGAAGGCACAGGACAGTTTTCTCTCGAAAGGATATGTAAGAATACCACTTCATAAGGAAATACAGTTTTGCAGAGTAAAGACTTATACGTACGCATTGGAAACTCTTTACGAGAAGAAATAACGCATAGTACAAAATTAGCTTGTATCTCCAAAACTACACGTTGTATCTCGAAAAGAATTGTTGTGGCGTGTACGTCTTAACATGCAGCATCTAAAGAGAACCAAAAGGAGAATTTTCTTTCGTCAAAATTTTTCAGAAAATCACGTTTAAGGAAATCCCGCATCGTGCGAAATTATCTTGTTTTTCCTAAACAACACGTTGTAAGTCGAAAAGCTTTCATGTTGCGTGTATGTCTAAGTGTGTAGCCTCAAAAGAGAAGGCACAGGACAGTTTTCTCTCGAAAGGATATGTAAGAATACCACTTCATAAGGAAATACAGTTTTGCAGAGTAAAGACATATACGTACGCATTGGAAACTCTTTACGAGAAGAAATAACGCATAGTACAAAATTAGCTTGTATCTCCAAAACTACACGTTGTATCTCGAAAAGAATTGTTGTGGCGTGTACGTCTTAACATGTAGCATCTAAAGAGAACCAAAAGGAGAATTTTCTTTCGTCAAAATTTTTCAGAAAATCACGTTTTAAGGAAATCCCGCATCGTGCGAAATTATCTTGTTTTTCCTAAACAACACGTTGTAAGTCGAAAAGCTTTCATGTTGCGTGTATGTCTAAGTGTGTAGCCTCAAAAGAGAAGGCACAGGACAGTTTTCTCTCGAAAGGATATGTAAGAATACCACTTCATAAGGAAATACAGTTTTGTTTTGCAGAGTAAAGACATATACATACGCATTGGAAACTCTTTACGAGAAGAAATAACGCATAGTACAAAATTAGCTTGTATCTCCAAAACTACACGTTGTATCTCGAAAAGAATTGTTGTGGCGTGTATGTCTTAACATGTAGCATCTAAAGAGAACCAAAAGGAGAATTTTCTTTCGTCAAAATTTTTCAGAAAATCACGTTTTAAGGAAATCCCGCATCGTGCGAAATTATCTTGTTTTTCCTAAACAACACGTTGTAAGTCGAAAAGCTTTCATGTTGCGTGTATGTCTAAGTGTGTAGCCTCAAAAGAGAAGGCACAGGACAGTTTTCTCTCGAAAGGATATGTAAGAATACCACTTCATAAGGAAATACAGTTTTGCAGAGTAAAGACATATACGTACGCATTGGAAACTCTTTACGAGAAGAAATAACGCATAGTACAAAATTAGCTTGTATCTCCAAAACTACACGTTGTATCTCGAAAAGAATTGTTGTGGCGTGTACGTCTTAACATGTAGCATCTAAAGAGAACCAAAAGGAGAATTTTCTTTCGTCAAAATTTTTCAGAAAATCACGTTTTAAGGAAATCCCGCATCTTGCGAAAATATCTTGTTTTTCCTAAACAACACGTTGTAAGTCGAAAAGCTTTCATGTTGCGTGTATGTCTAAGTGTGTAGCCTCAAAAGAGAAGGCACAGGACAGTTTTCTCTCGAAAGGATATGTAAGAATACCACTTCATAAGGAAATACAGTTTTGCAGAGTAAAGACATATACGTATGCATTGGAAACTCTTTACGAGAAGAAATAACGCATAGTACAAAATTAGCTTGTATCTCCAAAACTACACGTTGTATCTCGAAAAGAATTGTTGTGGCGTGTACGTCTTAACATGTAGCATCTAAAGAGAACCAAAAGGAGAATTTTCTTTCGTCAAAATTTTTCAGAAAATCACGTTTTAAGGAAATCCCGCATCGTGCGAAATTATCTTGTTTTTCCTAAACAACACGTTGTAAGTCGAAAAGCTTTCATGTTGCGTGTATGTATAAGTGTGTTGCCTCAAAAGAGAAGGCACAGGACAGTTTTCTCTCGAAAGGATATGTAAGAATACCACTTCATAAGGAAATACAGTTTTGCAGAGTAAAGACATATACGTACGCATTGGAAACTCTTTACGAGAAGAAATAACGCATAGTAAAAAATTAGCTTGTATCTCCAAAACTACACGTTGTATCTCGAAAAGAATTGTTGTGGCGTGTACGTCTTAACATGTAGCATCTAAAGATAACCAAAAGGAGAATTTTCTTTCGTCAAAATTTTTCAGAAAATCACGTTTTAAGGAAATCCCGCATCGTGCGAAATTATCTTGTTTTTCCTAAACAACACGTTGTAAGTCGAAAAGCTTTCATGTTGCGTGTATGTCTAAGTGTGTAGCCTCAAAAGAGAAGGCACAGGACAGTTTTCTCTCGAAAGGATATGTAAGAATACCACTTCATAAGGAAATACAGTTTTGTTTTGCAGAGTAAAGACATATACATACGCATTGGAAACTCTTTACGAGAAGAAATAACGCATAGTACAAAATTAGCTTGTATCTCCAAAACTACACGTTGTATCTCGAAAAGAATTGTTGTGGCGTGTACGTCTTAACATGTAGCATCTAAAGAGAACCAAAAGGAGAATTTTCTTTCGTCAAAATTTTTCAGAAAATCACGTTTTAAGGAAATCCCGCATCGTGCGAAATTATCTTGTTTTTCCTAAACAACACGTTGTAAGTCGAAAAGCTTTCATGTTGCGTGTATGTCTAAGTGTGTAGCCTCAAAAGAGAAGGCACAGGACAGTTTTCTCTCGAAAGGATATGTAAGAATACCACTTCATAAGGAAATACAGTTTTGCAGAGTAAAGACATATACATACGCATTGGAAACTCTTTACGAGAAGAAATAACGCATAGTACAAAATTAGCTTGTATCTCCAAAACTACACTTTGTATCTCGAAAAGAATTGTTGTGACCTGTACGTCTTAACATGTAGCATCTAAAGAGAACCAAAGGGAGAATTTTCTTTCGTCAAAATTTTTCAGAAAATCACGTTTTAAGGAAATCCCGCATCGTGCGAAATTATCTTGTTTTTCCTAAACAACACGTTGTAAGTCGAAAAGCTTTCATGTTGCGTGTATGTCTAAGTGTGTAGCCTCAAAAGAGAAGGCACAGGACAGTTTTCTCTCGAAAGGATATGTAAGAATACCACTTCATAAGGAAACACAGTTTTGCAGAGTAAAGACATATACGTACGCATTGGAAACTCCTTACGAGAAGAAATAACGCATAGTACAAAATTAGCTTGTATCTCCAAAACTACACGTTGTATCTCGAAAAGAATTGTTGTGGCGTGTACGTCTTAACATGTAGCATCTAAAGAGAACCAAAAGGAGAATTTTCTTTCGTCAAAATTTTTCAGAAAATCACGTTTTAAGGAAATCCCGCATCGTGCGAAATTATCTTGTTTTTCCTAAACAACACGTTGTAAGTCGAAAAGCTTTCATGTTGCGTGTATGTCTAAGTGTGTAGCCTCAAAAGAGAAGGCACAGGACAGTTTTCTCTCGAAAGGATATGTAAGAATACCACTTCATAAGGAAATACAGTTTTGCAGAGTAAAGACATATACGTACGCATTGGAAACTCTTTACGAGAAGAAATAACGCATAGTACAAAATTAGCTTGTATCTCCAAAACTACATGTTGTATCTCGAAAAGAATTGTTGTGGCGTGTACGTCTTAACATGTAGCATCTAAAGAGAACCAAAAGGAGAATTTTCTTTCGTCAAAATTTTTCAGAAAATCACGTTTTAAGGAAATCCCACATCGTGCGAAATTATCTTGTTTTTCCTAAACAACACGTTGTAAGTCGAAAAGCTTTCATGTTGCGTGTATGTCTAAGTGTGTAGCCTCAAAAGAGAAGGCACAGGACAGTTTTCTCTCGAAAGGATATGTAAGAATACCACTTCATAAGGAAATACAGTTTTGCAGAGTAAAGACATATATGTACGCATTGGAAACTCTTTACGAGAAGAAATAACGCATAGTACAAAATTAGCTTGTATCTCCAAAACTACACGTTGTATCTCGAAAAGAATTGTTGTGGCATGTACGTCTTAACATGTAGCATCTAAAGAGAACCAAAAGGAGAATATTCTTTCGTCAAAATTTTTCAGAAAATCACGTTTTAAGGAAATCCCGCATCGTGCGAAATTATCTTGTTTTTCCTAAACAACACGTTGTAAGTCGAAAAGCTTTCATGTTGCGTGTATGTCTAAGTGTGTAGCCTTAAAAGAGAAGGCACAGGACAGTTTTCTCTCGAAACGATATGTAAGAATACCACTTCATAAGGAAATACAGTTTTGCAGAGTAAAGACATATACGTACGCATTGGAAACTCTTTACGAGAAGAAATAACGCATAGTACAAAATTAGCTTGTATATCCAAAACTACACGTTGTATCTCGAAAAGAATTGTTGTGGCGTGTACGTCTTAACATGTAGCATCTAAAGAGAACCAAAAGGAGAATTTTCTTTCGTCAAAATTTTTCAGAAAATCACGTTTTAAGGAAATCCCGCATCGTGCGAAATTATCTTGTTTTTCCTAAACAACACGTTGTAAGTCGAAAAGCTTTCATGTTGCGTGTATGTCTAAGTGTGTAGCCTCAAAAGAGAAGGCACAGGACAGTTTTCTCTCGAAAGGATATGTAAGAATACCACTTCATAAGGAAATACAGTTTTGCAGAGTAAAGACATATACGTACGCATTGGAAACTCTTTACGAGAAGAAATATCGCATCGTACAAAATTAGCTTGTATCTCCAAAACTACACGTTGTATCTCGAAAAGAATTGTTGTGGCGTGTACGTCTTAACATGTAGCATCTAAAGAGAACCAAAAGGAGAATTTTCTTTCGTCAAAATTTTTCAGAAAATCACGTTTTAAGGAAATCCCGCATCGTGCGAAATTATCTTGTTTTTCCTAAACAACACGTTGTAAGTCGAAAAGCTTTCATGTTGCGTGTATGTCTAAGTGTGTAGCCTCAAAAGAGAAGGCACAGGACAGTTTTCTCTCGAAAGGATATGTAAGAATACCACTTCATAAGGAAATACAGTTTTGCAGAGTAAAGACATATACGTACGCATTGGAAACTCTTTACGAGAAGAAATAACGCATAGTACAAAATTAGCTTGAATCTCCAAAACTACACGTTGTATCTCGAAAAGAATTGTTGTGGCGTGTACGTCTTAACATGTAGCATCTAAAGAGAACCAAAAGGAGAATTTTCTTTCGTCAATATTTTTCAGAAAATCACGTTTTAAGGAAATCCCGCATCGTGCGAAATTATCTTGTTTTTCCTAAACAACACGTTGTAAGTCGAAAAGCTTTCATGTTGCGTGTATGTCTAAGTGTGTAGCCTCAAAAGATAAGGCACAGGACAGTTTTCTCTCGAAAGGATATGTAAGAATACCACTTCATAAGGAAATACAGTTTTGCAGAGTAAAGACATATACGTACGCATTGGAAACTCTTTACGAGAAGACATAACGCATCGTACAAAATTCGCTTGTATCTAAAAAACTACACGTTGTATCTCGAAAAGAATTGTTGTGGCGTGTACGTCTCAACATGTAGCATCTAAAGAGAACCAAAAGGAGAATTTTCTTTCGTCAATATTTTTCAGAAAATCACGTTTTAAGGAAATCCCGCATCGTGCGAAATTATCTTGTTTTTCCTAAACAAAACGTTGTAAGTCGAAAAGCTTTCATGTTGCGTGTATGTCTAAGTGTGTAGCCTCAAAAGAGAAGGCACAGGACAGTTTTCTCTCGAAAGGATATGTAAGAATACCACTTCATAAGGAAATACAGTTTTGCAGAGTAAAGGCATATACGTACGCATTGGAAACTCTTTACGACAAGAAATAACGCATCGTACAAAATTAGCTAGTATCTCCAAAACTACACGTTGTATCTCGAAAAGAATTGTTGTGGCGTGTACGTCTTAACATGTAGCATCTAAAGAGAACCAAAAGGAGAATTTTCTTTCGTCAAAATTTTTCAGAAAATCACGTTTTAAGGAAATCCCGCATCGTGCGAAATTATCTTGTTTTTCCTAAAGAACACGTTGTAAGTCGAAAAGCTTTCATGTTGCGCGTATGTCTAAGTGTGTAGCCTCAAAAGAGAAGGCACAGGACAGTTTTCTCTCGAAAGGATATGTAAGAATACCACTTCATAAGGAAATACAGTTTTGCAGAGTAAAGACATATACGTACGCATTGGAAACTCTTTACGAGAAGAAATAACGCATAGTACAAAATTAGCTTGTATCTCCAAAACTACACGTTGTATCTCGAAAAGAATTGTTGTGGCGTGTACGTCTTAACATGTAGCATCTAAAGAGAACCAAAAGGAGAATTTTCTTTCGTCAAAATTTTTCAGAAAATCACGTTTTAAGGAAATCCCGCATCGTGCGAAATTATCTTGTTTTTCCTAAACAACACGTTGTAAGTCGAAAAGCTTTCATGTTGCGTGTATGTCTAAGTGTGTAGCCTCAAAAGAGAAGGCACAGGACAGTTTTCTCTCGAAAGGATATGTAAGAATACCACTTCATAAGGAAATACAGTTTTGCAGAGTAAAGACATATACGTACGCATTGGAAACTCCTTACGAGAAGAAATAACGCATAGTAAAAATTAGCTTGTATCTCCAAAACTACACGTTGTATCTCGAAAAGAATTGTTGTGGCGTGTACGTCTTAACATGTAGCATCTAAAGAGAACCAAAAGGAGAATTTTCTTTCGTCAAAATTTTTCAGAAAATCACGTTTTAAGGAAATCCCGCATCGTGCGAAATTATCTTGTTTTTCCTAAACAACACGTTGTAAGTCGAAAAGCTTTCATGTTGCGTGTATGTCTAAGTGTGTAGCCTCAAAAGAGAAGGCACAGGACAGTTTTCTCTCGAAAGGATATGTAAGAATACCACTTCATAAGGAAATACAGTTTTGCAGAGTAAAGACATATACGTACGCATTGGAAACTCTTTACGAGAAGACATAACGCATCGTACAAAATTCGCTTGTATCTAAAAAACTACACGTTGTATCTCGAAAAGAATTGTTGTGGCGTGTACGTCTCAACATGTAGCATCTAAAGAGAACCAAAAGGAGAATTTTCTTTCGTCAATATTTTTCAGAAAATCACGTTTTAAGGAAATCCCGCATCGTGCGAAATTATCTTGTTTTTCCTAAACAAAACGTTGTAAGTCGAAAAGCTTTCATGTTGCGTGTATGTCTAAGTGTGTAGCCTCAAAAGAGAAGGCACAGGACAGTTTTCTCTCGAAAGGATATGTAAGAATACCACTTCATAAGGAAATACAGTTTTGCAGAGTAAAGGCATATACGTACGCATTGGAAACTCTTTACGACAAGAAATAACGCATCGTACAAAATTAGCTAGTATCTCCAAAACTACACGTTGTATCTCGAAAAGAATTGTTGTGGCGTGTACGTCTTAACATGTAGCATCTAAAGAGAACCAAAAGGAGAATTTTCTTTCGTCAAAATTTTTCAGAAAATCACGTTTTAAGGAAATCCCGCATCGTGCGAAATTATCTTGTTTTTCCTAAAGAACACGTTGTAAGTCGAAAAGCTTTCATGTTGCGCGTATGTCTAAGTGTGTAGCCTCAAAAGAGAAGGCACAGGACAGTTTTCTCTCGAAAGGATATGTAAGAATACCACTTCATAAGGAAATACAGTTTTGCAGAGTAAAGACATATACGTACGCATTGGAAACTCTTTACGAGAAGAAATAACGCATAGTACAAAATTAGCTTGTATCTCCAAAACTACACGTTGTATCTCGAAAAGAATTGTTGTGGCGTGTACGTCTTAACATGTAGCATCTAAAGAGAACCAAAAGGAGAATTTTCTTTCGTCAAAATTTTTCAGAAAATCACGTTTTAAGGAAATCCCGCATCGTGCGAAATTATCTTGTTTTTCCTAAACAACACGTTGTAAGTCGAAAAGCTTTCATGTTGCGTGTATGTCTAAGTGTGTAGCCTCAAAAGAGAAGGCACAGGACAGTTTTCTCTCGAAAGGATATGTAAGAATACCACTTCATAAGGAAATACAGTTTTGCAGAGTAAAGACATATACGTACGCATTGGAAACTCCTTACGAGAAGAAATAACGCATAGTAAAAATTAGCTTGTATCTCCAAAACTACACGTTGTATCTCGAAAAGAATTGTTGTGGCGTGTACGTCTTAACATGTAGCATCTAAAGAGAACCAAAAGGAGAATTTTCTTTCGTCAAAATTTTTCAGAAAATCACGTTTTAAGGAAATCCCGCATCGTGCGAAATTATCTTGTTTTTCCTAAACAACACGTTGTAAGTCGAAAAGCTTTCATGTTGCGTGTATGTCTAAGTGTGTAGCCTCAAAAGAGAAGGCACAGGACAGTTTTCTCTCGAAAGGATATGTAAGAATACCACTTCATAAGGAAATACAGTTTTGCAGAGTAAAGACATATACGTACGCATTGGAAACTCTTTACGAGAAGACATAACGCATCGTACAAAATTCGCTTGTATCTAAAAAACTACACGTTGTATCTCGAAAAGAATTGTTGTGGCGTGTACGTCTCAACATGTAGCATCTAAAGAGAACCAAAAGGAGAATTTTCTTTCGTCAATATTTTTCAGAAAATCACGTTTTAAGGAAATCCCGCATCGTGCGAAATTATCTTGTTTTTCCTAAACAAAACGTTGTAAGTCGAAAAGCTTTCATGTTGCGTGTATGTCTAAGTGTGTAGCCTCAAAAGAGAAGGCACAGGACAGTTTTCTCTCGAAAGGATATGTAAGAATACCACTTCATAAGGAAATACAGTTTTGCAGAGTAAAGGCATATACGTACGCATTGGAAACTCTTTACGACAAGAAATAACGCATCGTACAAAATTAGCTAGTATCTCCAAAACTACACGTTGTATCTCGAAAAGAATTGTTGTGGCGTGTACGTCTTAACATGTAGCATCTAAAGAGAACCAAAAGGAGAATTTTCTTTCGTCAAAATTTTTCAGAAAATCACGTTTTAAGGAAATCCCGCATCGTGCGAAATTATCTTGTTTTTCCTAAAGAACACGTTGTAAGTCGAAAAGCTTTCATGTTGCGCGTATGTCTAAGTGTGTAGCCTCAAAAGAGAAGGCACAGGACAGTTTTCTCTCGAAAGGATATGTAAGAATACCACTTCATAAGGAAATACAGTTTTGCAGAGTAAAGACATATACGTACGCATTGGAAACTCTTTACGAGAAGAAATAACGCATAGTACAAAATTAGCTTGTATCTCCAAAACTACACGTTGTATCTCGAAAAGAATTGTTGTGGCGTGTACGTCTTAACATGTAGCATCTAAAGAGAACCAAAAGGAGAATTTTCTTTCGTCAAAATTTTTCAGAAAATCACGTTTTAAGGAAATCCCGCATCGTGCGAAATTATCTTGTTTTTCCTAAACAACACGTTGTAAGTCGAAAAGCTTTCATGTTGCGTGTATGTCTAAGTGTGTAGCCTCAAAAGAGAAGGCACAGGACAGTTTTCTCTCGAAAGGATATGTAAGAATACCACTTCATAAGGAAATACAGTTTTGCAGAGTAAAGACATATACGTACGCATTGGAAACTCCTTACGAGAAGAAATAACGCATAGTAAAAATTAGCTTGTATCTCCAAAACTACACGTTGTATCTCGAAAAGAATTGTTGTGGCGTGTACGTCTTAACATGTAGCATCTAAAGAGAACCAAAAGGAGAATTTTCTTTCGTCAAAATTTTTCAGAAAATCACGTTTTAAGGAAATCCCGCATCGTGCGAAATTATCTTGTTTTTCCTAAACAACACGTTGTAAGTCGAAAAGCTTTCATGTTGCGTGTATGTCTAAGTGTGTAGCCTCAAAAGAGAAGGCACAGGACAGTTTTCTCTCGAAAGGATATGTAAGAATACCACTTCATAAGGAAATACAGTTTTGCAGAGTAAAGACATATACGTACGCATTGGAAACTCTTTACGAGAAGACATAACGCATCGTACAAAATTCGCTTGTATCTAAAAAACTACACGTTGTATCTCGAAAAGAATTGTTGTGGCGTGTACGTCTCAACATGTAGCATCTAAAGAGAACCAAAAGGAGAATTTTCTTTCGTCAATATTTTTCAGAAAATCACGTTTTAAGGAAATCCCGCATCGTGCGAAATTATCTTGTTTTTCCTAAACAAAACGTTGTAAGTCGAAAAGCTTTCATGTTGCGTGTATGTCTAAGTGTGTAGCCTCAAAAGAGAAGGCACAGGACAGTTTTCTCTCGAAAGGATATGTAAGAATACCACTTCATAAGGAAATACAGTTTTGCAGAGTAAAGGCATATACGTACGCATTGGAAACTCTTTACGACAAGAAATAACGCATCGTACAAAATTAGCTAGTATCTCCAAAACTACACGTTGTATCTCGAAAAGAATTGTTGTGGCGTGTACGTCTTAACATGTAGCATCTAAAGAGAACCAAAAGGAGAATTTTCTTTCGTCAAAATTTTTCAGAAAATCACGTTTTAAGGAAATCCCGCATCGTGCGAAATTATCTTGTTTTTCCTAAAGAACACGTTGTAAGTCGAAAAGCTTTCATGTTGCGCGTATGTCTAAGTGTGTAGCCTCAAAAGAGAAGGCACAGGACAGTTTTCTCTCGAAAGGATATGTAAGAATACCACTTCATAAGGAAATACAGTTTTGCAGAGTAAAGACATATACGTACGCATTGGAAACTCTTTACGAGAAGAAATAACGCATAGTACAAAATTAGCTTGTATCTCCAAAACTACACGTTGTATCTCGAAAAGAATTGTTGTGGCGTGTACGTCTTAACATGTAGCATCTAAAGAGAACCAAAAGGAGAATTTTCTTTCGTCAAAATTTTTCAGAAAATCACGTTTTAAGGAAATCCCGCATCGTGCGAAATTATCTTGTTTTTCCTAAACAACACGTTGTAAGTCGAAAAGCTTTCATGTTGCGTGTATGTCTAAGTGTGTAGCCTCAAAAGAGAAGGCACAGGACAGTTTTCTCTCGAAAGGATATGTAAGAATACCACTTCATAAGGAAATACAGTTTTGCAGAGTAAAGACATATACGTACGCATTGGAAACTCTTTACGAGAAGAAATAACGCATAGTACAAAATTAGCTTGTATCTCCAAAACTACATGTTGTATCTCGAAAAGAATTGTTGTGGCGTGTACGTCTTAACATGTAGCATCTAAAGAGAACCAAAAGGAGAATTTTCTTTCGTCAAAATTTTTCAGAAAATCACGTTTTAAGGAAATCCCGCATCGTGCGAAATTATCTTGTTTTTCCTAAACAACACGTTGTAAGTCGAAAAGCTTTCATGTTGCGTGTATGTCTAAGTGTGTAGCCTCAAAAGAGAAGGCACAGGACAGTTTTCTCTCGAAAGGATATGTAAGAATACCACTTCATAAGGAAATACAGTTTTGCAGAGTAAAGACATATATGTACGCATTGGAAACTCTTTACGAGAAGAAATAACGCATAGTACAAAATTAGCTTGTATCTCCAAAACTACACGTTGTATCTCGAAAAGAATTGTTGTGGCATGTACGTCTTAACATGTAGCATCTAAAGAGAACCAAAAGGAGAATATTCTTTCGTCAAAATTTTTCAGAAAATCACGTTTTAAGGAAATCCCGCATCGTGCGAAATTATCTTTTTTTTCCTAAACAACACGTTGTAAGTCGAAAAGCTTTCATGTTGCGTGTATGTCTAAGTGTGTAGCCTTAAAAGAGAAGGCACAGGACAGTTTTCTCTCGAAACGATATGTAAGAATACCACTTCATAAGGAAATACAGTTTTGCAGAGTAAAGACATATACGTACGCATTTGAAACTCTTTACGAGAAGAAATAACGCATAGTACAAAATTAGCTTGTATCTCCAAAACTACACGTTGTATCTCGAAAAGAATTGTTGTGGCGTGTACGTCTTAACATGTAGCATCTAAAGAGAACCAAAAGGAGAATTTTCTTTCGTCAAAATTTTTCAGAAAATCACGTTTTAAGGAAATCCCGCATCGTGCGAAATTATCTTGTTTTTCCTAAACAACACGTTGTAAGTCGAAAAGCTTTCATGTTGCGTGTATGTCTAAGTGTGTAGCCTCAAAAGAGAAGGCACAGGACAGTTTTCTCTCGAAAGGATATGTAAGAATACCACTTCATAAGGAAATACAGTTTTGCAGAGTAAAGACATATACGTACGCATTGGAAACTCTTTACGAGAAGAAATAACGCATAGTACAAAATTAGCTTGTATCTCCAAAACTACACTTTGTATCTCGAAAAGAATTGTTGTGACGTGTACGTCTTAACATGTAGCATCTAAAGAGAACCAAAGGGAGAATTTTCTTTCGTCAAAATTTTTCAGAAAATCACGTTTTAAGGAAATCCCGCATCGTGCGAAATTATCTTGTTTTTCCTAAACAACACGTTGTAAGCCGAAAAGCTTTCATGTTGCGTGTATGTCTAAGTGTGTAGCCTCAAAAGAGAAGGCACAGGACAGTTTTCTCTCGAAAGGATATGTAAGAATACCACTTCATAAGGAAACACAGTTTTGCAGAGTAAAGACATATACGTACGCATTGGAAACTCCTTACGAGAAGAAATAACGCATAGTACAAAATTAGCTTGTATCTCCAAAACTACACGTTGTATCTCGAAAAGAATTGTTGTGGCGTGTACGTCTTAACATGTAGCATCTAAAGAGAACCAAAAGGAGAATTTTCTTTCGTCAAAATTTTTCAGAAAATCACGTTTTAAGGAAATCCCGCATCGTGCGAAATTATCTTGTTTTTCCTAAACAACACGTTGTAAGTCGAAAAGCTTTCATGTTGCGTGTATGTCTAAGTGTGTAGCCTCAAAAGAGAAGGCACAGGACAGTTTTCTCTCGAAAGGATATGTAAGAATACCACTTCATAAGGAAATACAGTTTTGCAGAGTAAAGACATATACGTACGCATTGGAAACTCCTTACGAGAAGAAATAACGCATAGTACAAAATTAGCTTGTATCTCCAAAACTACACGTTGTATCTCGAAAAGAATTGTTGTGGCGTGTACGTCTTAACATGTAGCATCTAAAGAGAACCAAAAGGAGAATTTTCTTTCGTCAAAATTTTTCAGAAAATCACGTTTTAAGGAAATCCCGCATCGTGCGAAATTATCTTGTTTTTCCTAAACAACACGTTGTAAGTCGAAAAGCTTTCATGTTGCGTGTATGTCTAAGTGTGTAGCCTCAAAAGAGAAGGCACAGGACAGTTTTCTCTTGAAAGGATATGTAAGAATACCACTTCATAAGGAAATACAGTTTTGCAGAGTAAAGACATATACGTACGCATTGGAAACTCTTTACGAGAAGAAATAACGCATAGTACAAAATTAGCTTGTATCTCCAAAACTACATGTTGTATCTCGAAAAGAATTGTTGTGGCGTGTACGTCTTAACATGTAGCATCTAAAGAGAACCAAAAGGAGAATTTTCTTTCGTCAAAATTTTTCAGAAAATCACGTTTTAAGGAAATCCCGCATCGTGCGAAATTATCTTGTTTTTCCTAAACAACACGTTGTAAGTCGAAAAGCTTTCATGTTGCGTGTATGTCTAAGTGTGTAGCCTCAAAAGAGAAGGCACAGGACAGTTTTCTCTCGAAAGGATATGTAAGAATACCACTTCATAAGGAAATACAGTTTTGCAGAGTAAAGACATATATGTACGCATTGGAAACTCTTTACGAGAAGAAATAACGCATAGTACAAAATTAGCTTGTATCTCCAAAACTACACGTTGTATCTCGAAAAGAATTGTTGTGGCATGTACGTCTTAACATGTAGCATCTAAAGAGAACCAAAAGGAGAATATTCTTTCGTCAAAATTTTTCAGAAAATCACGTTTTAAGGAAATCCCGCATCGTGCGAAATTATCTTGTTTTTCCTAAACAACACGTTGTAAGTCGAAAAGCTTTCATGTTGCGTGTATGTCTAAGTGTGTAGCCTTAAAAGAGAAGGCACAGGACAGTTTTCTCTCGAAACGATATGTAAGAATACCACTTCATAAGGAAATACAGTTTTGCAGAGTAAAGACATATACGTACGCATTGGAAACTCTTTACGAGAAGAAATAACGCATAGTACAAAATTAGCTTGTATATCCAAAACTACACGTTGTATCTCGAAAAGAATTGTTGTGGCGTGTACGTCTTAACATGTAGCATCTAAAGAGAACCAAAAGGAGAATTTTCTTTCGTCAATATTTTTCAGAAAATCACGTTTTAAGGAAATCCCGCATCGTGCGAAATTATCTTGTTTTTCCTAAACAACACGTTGTAAGTCGAAAAGCTTTCATGTTGCGTGTATGTCTAAGTGTGTAGCCTCAAAAGAGAAGGCACAGGACAGTTTTCTCTCGAAAGGATATGTAAGAATACCACTTCATAAGGAAATACAGTTTTGCAGAGTAAAGACATATACGTACGCATTGGAAACTCTTTACGAGAAGAAATAACGCATCGTACAAAATTAGCTTGTATCTCCAAAACTACACGTTGTATCTCGAAAAGAATTGTTGTGGCGTGTACGTCTTAACATGTAGCATCTAAAGAGAACCAAAAGGAGAATTTTCTTTCGTCAAAATTTTTCAGAAAATCACGTTTTAAGGAAATCCCGCATCGTGCGAAATTATCTTGTTTTTCCTAAACAACACGTTGTAAGTCGAAAAGCTTTCATGTTGCGTGTATGTCTAAGTGTGTAGCCTCAAAAGAGAAGGCACAGGACAGTTTTCTCTCGAAAGGATATGTAAGAATACCACTTCATAAGGAAATACAGTTTTGCAGAGTAAAGACATATACGTACGCATTGGAAACTCTTTACGAGAAGAAATAACGCATAGTACAAAATTAGCTTGTATCTCCAAAACTACACGTTGTATCTCGAAAAGAATTGTTGTGGCGTGTACGTCTTAACATGTAGCATCTAAAGAGAACCAAAAGGAGAATTTTCTTTCGTCAAAATTTTTCAGAAAATCACGTTTTAAGGAAATCCCGCATCGTGCGAAATTATCTTGTTTTTCCTAAACAACACGTTGTAAGTCGAAAAGCTTTCATGTTGCGTGTATGTCTAAGTGTGTAGCCTCAAAAGAGAAGGCACAGGACAGTTTTCTCTCGAAAGGATATGTAAGAATACCACTTCATAGGGAAATACAGTTTTGCAGAGTAAAGACATATACGTACGCATTGGAAACTCGTTACGAGAAGAAATAAAGCATCGTACAAAATTAGCTTGTATCTCCAAAACTACACGTTGTATCTCGAAAAGAATTGTTGTGGCGTGTACGTCTTAACATGTAGCATCTAAAGAGAACCAAAAGGAGAATTTTCTTTCGTCAAAATTTTTCAGAAAATCACGTTTTAAGGAAATCCCGCATCGTGCGAAATTATCTTGTTTTTCCTAAACAACACGTTGTAAGTCGAAAAGCTTTCATGTTGCGTGTATGTCTAAGTGTGTAGCCTCAAAAGAGAAGGCACAGGACAGTTTTCTCTCGAAAGGATATGTAAGAATACCACTTCATAAGGAAATACAGTTTTGCAGAGTAAAGACATATACGTACGCATTGGAAACTCTTTACGAGAAGAAATAACGCATCGTACAAAATTAGCTTGTATCTCCAAAACTACACGTTGTATCTCGAAAAGAATTGTTGTGGCGTGTACGTCTTAACATGTAGCATCTAAAGAGAACCAAATGGAGAATTTTCTTTCGTCAAAATTTTTCAGAAAATCACGTTTTAAGGAAATCCCGCATCGTGCGAAATTATCTTGTTTTTCCTAAACAACACGTTGTAAGTCGAAAAGCTTTCATGTTGCGTGTATGTCTAAGTGTGTAGCCTCAAAAGAGAAGGCACAGGACAGTTTTCTCTCGAAAGGATATGTAAGAATACCACTTCATAAGGAAATACAGTTTTGCAGAGTAAAGACATATACGTACGCATTGGAAACTCTTTACGAGAAGAAATAACGCATAGTACAAAATTAGCTTGAATCTCCAAAACTACACGTTGTATCTCGAAAAGAATTGTTGTGGCGTGTACGTCTTAACATGTAGCATCTAAAGAGAACCAAAAGGAGAATTTTCTTTCGTCAATATTTTTCAGAAAATCACGTTTTAAGGAAATCCCGCATCGTGCGAAATTATCTTGTTTTTCCTAAACAACACGTTGTAAGTCGAAAAGCTTTCATGTTGCGTGTATGTCTAAGTGTGTAGCCTCAAAAGAGAAGGCACAGGACAGTTTTCTCTCGAAAGGATATGTAAGAATACCACTTCATAAGGAAATACAGTTTTGCAGAGTAAAGACATATACGTACGCATTGGAAACTCTTTACGAGAAGACATAACGCATCGTACAAAATTCGCTTGTATCTAAAAAACTACACGTTGTATCTCGAAAAGAATTGTTGTGGCGTGTACGTCTCAACATGTAGCATCTAAAGAGAACCAAAAGGAGAATTTTCTTTCGTCAATATTTTTCAGAAAATCACGTTTTAAGGAAATCCCGCATCGTGCGAAATTATCTTGTTTTTCCTAAACAAAATGTTGTAAGTCGAAAAGCTTTCATGTTGCGTGTATGTCTAAGTGTGTAGCCTCAAAAGAGAAGGCACAGGACAGTTTTCTCTCGAAAGGATATGTAAGAATACCACTTCATAAGGAAATACAGTTTTGCAGAGTAAAGGCATATACGTACGCATTGGAAACTCTTTACGACAAGAAATAACGCATCGTACAAAATTAGCTAGTATCTCCAAAACTACACGTTGTATCTCGAAAAGAATTGTTGTGGCGTGTACGTCTTAACATGTAGCATCTAAAGAGAACCAAAAGGAGAATTTTCTTTCGTCAAAATTTTTCAGAAAATCACGTTTTAAGGAAATCCCGCATCGTGCGAAATTATCTTGTTTTTCCTAAAGAACACGTTGTAAGTCGAAAAGCTTTCATGTTGCGCGTATGTCTAAGTGTGTAGCCTCAAAAGAGAAGGCACAGGACAGTTTTCTCTCGAAAGGATATGTAAGAATACCACTTCATAAGGAAATACAGTTTTGCAGAGTAAAGACATATACGTACGCATTGGAAACTCTTTACGAGAAGAAATAACGCATAGTACAAAATTAGCTTGTATCTCCAAAACTACACGTTGTATCTCGAAAAGAATTGTTGTGGCGTGTACGTCTTAACATGTAGCATCTAAAGAGAACCAAAAGGAGAATTTTCTTTCGTCAAAATTTTTCAGAAAATCACGTTTTAAGGAAATCCCGCATTGTGCGAAATTATCTTGTTTTTCCTAAACAACACGTTGTAAGTCGAAAAGCTTTCATGTTGCGTGTATGTCTAAGTGTGTAGCCTCAAAAGAGAAGGCACAGGACAGTTTTCTCTCGAAAGGATATGTAAGAATACCACTTCATAAGGAAATACAGTTTTGCAGAGTAAAGACATATACGTACGCATTGGAAACTCCTTACGAGAAGAAATAACGCATAGTAAAAATTAGCTTGTATCTCCAAAACTACACGTTGTATCTCGAAAAGAATTGTTGTGGCGTGTACGTCTTAACATGTAGCATCTAAAGAGAACCAAAAGGAGAATTTTCTTTCGTCTAAATTTTTCAGAAAATCACGTTTTAAGGAAATCCCGCATCGTGCGAAATTATCTTGTTTTTCCTAAACAACACGTTGTAAGTCGAAAAGCTTTCATGTTGCGTGTATGTCTAAGTGTGTAGCCTCAAAAGAGAAGGCACAGGACAGTTTTCTCTCGAAAGGATATGTAAGAATACCACTTCATAAGGAAATACAGTTTTGCAGAGTAAAGACATATACGTACGCATTGGAAACTCTTTAAGAGAAGACATAACGCATCGTACAAAATTCGCTTGTATCTAAAAAACTACACGTTGTATCTCGAAAAGAATTGTTGTGGCGTGTACGTCTCAACATGTAGCATCTAAAGAGAACCAAAAGGAGAATTTTCTTTCGTCAATATTTTTCAGAAAATCACGTTTTAAGGAAATCCCGCATCGTGCGAAATTATCTTGTTTTTCCTAAACAAAACGTTGTAAGTCGAAAAGCTTTCATGTTGCGTGTATGTCTAAGTGTGTAGCCTCAAAAGAGAAGGCACAGGACAGTTTTCTCTCGAAAGGATATGTAAGAATACCACTTCATAAGGAAATACAGTTTTGCAGAGTAAAGGCATATACGTACGCATTGGAAACTCTTTACGACAAGAAATAACGCATAGTACAAAATTAGCTTGTATCTCCAAAACTACACGTTGTATCTCGAAAAGAATTGTTGTGGCGTGTACGTCTTAACATGTAGCATCTAAAGAGAACCAAAAGGAGAATTTTCTTTCGTCAAAATTTTTCAGAAAATCACGTTTTAAGGAAATCCCGCATCGTGCGAAATTATCTTGTTTTTCCTAAAGAACACGTTGTAAGTCGAAAAGCTTTCATGTTGCGCGTATGTCTAAGTGTGTAGCCTCAAAAGAGAAGGCACAGGACAGTTTTCTCTCGAAAGGATATGTAAGAATACCACTTCATAAGGAAATACAGTTTTGCTGAGTAAAGACATATACGTACGCATTGGAAACTCTTTACGAGAAGAAATAACGCATAGTACAAAATTAGCTTGTATCTCCAAAACTACACGTTGTATCTCGAAAAGAATTGTTGTGGCGTGTACGTCTTAACATGTAGCATCTAAAGAGAACCAAAAGGAGAATTTTCTTTCGTCAAAATTTTTCAGAAAATCACGTTTTAAGGAAATCCCGCATCGTGCGAAATTATCTTGTTTTTCCTAAACAACACGTTGTAAGTCGAAAAGCTTTCATGTTGCGTGTATGTCTAAGTGTGTAGCCTCAAAAGAGAAGGCACAGGACAGTTTTCTCTCGAAAGGATATGTAAGAATACCACTTCATAAGGAAATACAGTTTTGCAGAGTAAAGACATATACGTACGCATTGGAAACTCCTTACGAGAAGAAATAACGCATAGTAAAAATTAGCTTGTATCTCCAAAACTACACGTTGTATCTCGAAAAGAATTGTTGTGGCGTGTACGTCTTAACATGTAGCATCTAAAGAGAACCAAAAGGAGAATTTTCTTTCGTCAAAATTTTTCAGAAAATCACGTTTTAAGGAAATCCCGCATCGTGCGAAATTATCTTGTTTTTCCTAAACAACACGTTGTAAGTCGAAAAGCTTTCATGTTGCGTGTATGTCTAAGTGTGTAGCCTCAAAAGAGAAGGCACAGGACAGTTTTCTCTCGAAAGGATATGTAAGAATACCACTTCATAAGGAAATACAGTTTTGCAGAGTAAAGACATATACGTACGCATTGGAAACTCTTTACGAGAAGACATAACGCATCGTACAAAATTCGCTTGTATCTAAAAAACTACACGTTGTATCTCGAAAAGAATTGTTGTGGCGTGTACGTCTCAACATGTAGCATCTAAAGAGAACCAAAAGGAGAATTTTCTTTCGTCAATATTTTTCAGAAAATCACGTTTTAAGGAAATCCCGCATCGTGCGAAATTATCTTGTTTTTCCTAAACAAAACGTTGTAAGTCGAAAAGCTTTCATGTTGCGTGTATGTCTAAGTGTGTAGCCTCAAAAGAGAAGGCACAGGACAGTTTTCTCTCGAAAGGATATGTAAGAATACCACTTCATAAGGAAATACAGTTTTGCAGAGTAAAGGCATATACGTACGCATTGGAAACTCTTTACGACAAGAAATAACGCATCGTACAAAATTAGCTAGTATCTCCAAAACTACACGTTGTATCTCGAAAAGAATTGTTGTGGCGTGTACGTCTTAACATGTAGCATCTAAAGAGAACCAAAAGGAGAATTTTCTTTCGTCAAAATTTTTCAGAAAATCACGTTTTAAGGAAATCCCGCATCGTGCGAAATTATCTTGTTTTTCCTAAACAACACGTTGTAAGTCGAAAAGCTTTCATGTTGCGTGTATGTCTAAGTGTGTAGCCTCAAAAGAGAAGGCACAGGACAGTTTTCTCTCGAAAGGATATGTAAGAATACCACTTCATAAGGAAATACAGTTTTGCAGAGTAAAGACATATACGTACGCATTGGAAACTCCTTACGAGAAGAAATAACGCATAGTAAAAATTAGCTTGTATCTCCAAAACTACACGTTGTATCTCGAAAAGAATTGTTGTGGCGTGTACGTCTTAACATGTAGCATCTAAAGAGAACCAAAAGGAGAATTTTCTTTCGTCAAAATTTTTCAGAAAATCACGTTTTAAGGAAATCCCGCATCGTGCGAAATTATCTTGTTTTTCCTAAACAACACGTTGTAAGTCGAAAAGCTTTCATGTTGCGTGTATGTCTAAGTGTGTAGCCTCAAAAGAGAAGGCACAGGACAGTTTTCTCTCGAAAGGATATGTAAGAATACCACTTCATAAGGAAATACAGTTTTGCAGAGTAAAGACATATACGTACGCATTGGAAACTCCTTACGAGAAGAAATAACGCATAGTACAAAATTAGCTTGTATCTCCAAAACTACACGTTGTATCTCGAAAAGAATTGTTGTGGCGTGTACGTCTTAACATGTAGCATCTAAAGAGAACCAAAAGGAGAATTTTCTTTCGTCAAAAATTTTCAGAAAATCACGTTTTAAGGAAATCCCGCATCGTGCGAAATTATCTTGTTTTTCCTAAACAACACGTTGTAAGTCGAAAAGCTTTCATGTTGCGTGTATGTCTAAGTGTGTAGCCTCAAAAGAGAAGGCACAGGACAGTTTTCTCTCGAAAAGATATGTAAGAATACCACTTCATAAGGAAATACAGTTTTGCAGAGTAAAGACATATACGTACGCATTGGCAACTCTTTACGAGAAGAAATAACGCATAGTACAAAATTAGCTTGTATCTCCAAAACTACACGTTGTATCTCGAAAAGAATTGTTGTGGCGTGTACATCTTAACATGTAGCATCTAAAGAGAACCAAAAGGAGAATTTTCTTTCGTCAAAATTTTTCAGAAAATCACGTTTTAAGGAAATCCCGCATCGTGCGAAATTATCTTGTTTTTCCTAAACAACACGTTGTAAGTCGAAAAGCTTTCATGTTGCGTGTATGTCTAAGTGTGTAGCCTCAAAAGAGAAGGCACAGGACAGTTTTCTCTCGAAAGGATATGTAAGAATACCACTTCATAAGGAAATACAGTTTTGCAGAGTAAAGACATATACGTACGCATTGGCAACTCTTTACGAGAAGAAATAACGCATAGTACAAAATTAGCTTGTATCTCCAAAACTACACGTTGTATCTCGAAAAGAATTGTTGTGGCATGTACGTCTTAACATGTAGCATCTAAAGAGAACCAAAAGGAGAATTTTCTTTCGTCAAAATTTTTCAGAAAATCACGTTTTAAGGAAATCCCGCATCGTGCGAAATTATCTTGTTTTTCCTAAACAACACGTTGTAAGTCGAAAAGCTTTCATGTTGCGTGTATGTCTAAGTGTGTAGCCTCAAAAGAGAAGGCACAGGACAGTTTTCTCTCGAAAGGATATGTAAGAATACCACTTCATAAGGAAATACAGTTTTGCAGAGTAAAGACATATACGTACGCATTGGAAACTCTTTATGAGAAGAAATAACGCATAGTACAAAATTAGCTTGTATCTCCAAAACTACACGTTGTATCTCGAAAAGAATTGTTGTTGCGTGTACGTCTTAACATGTAGCATCTAAAGAGAACCAAAAGGAGAATTTTCTTTCGTCAAAATTTTTCAGAAAATCACGTTTTAAGGAAATCCCGCATCGTGCGAAAATATCTTGTTTTTCCTAAACAACACGTTGTAAGTCGAAAAGCTTTCATGTTGTGTGTATGTCTAAGTGTGTAGCCTCAAAAGAGAAGGCACAGGACAGTTTTCTCTCGAAAGGATATGTAAGAATACCACTTCATAAGGAAATACAGTTTTGCAGAGTAAAGACATATACGTACGCATTGGAAACTCTTTACGAGAAGAAATAAGGCATAGTACAAAATTAGCTTGTATCTCCAAAACTACACGTTGTATCTCGAAAAGAATTGTTGTGGCGTGTACGTCTTAACATGTAGCATCTAAAGAGAACCAAAAGGAGTATTTTCTTTCGTCAAAATTTTTCAGAAAATCACGTTTTAAGGAAATCCCGCATCGTGCGAAATTATCTTGTTTTTCCTAAACAACACGTTGTAAGTCGAAAAGCTTTCATGTTGCGTGTATGTCTAAGTGTGTAGCCTCAAAAGAGAAGGCACAGGACAGTTTTCTCTCGAAAGGATATGTAAGAATACCACTTCATAAGGAAATACAGTTTTGCAGAGTAAAGACATATACGTACGCATTGGAAACTCTTTACGAGAAGAAATAACGCATAGTACAAAATTAGCTTGTATCTCCAAAACTACACGTTGTATCTCGAAAAGAATTGTTGTGGCGTGTACGTCTTAACATGTAGCATCTAAAGAGAACCAAAAGGAGAATTTTCTTTCGTCAATATTTTTCAGAAAATCACGTTTTAAGGAAATCCCGCATCGTGCGAAATTATCATGTTTTTCCTAAACAACACGTTTTAAGTCGAAAAGCTTTCATGTTGCGTGTATGTCTAAGTGTGTACCCTCAAAAGAGAAGGCACAGGACAGTTTTCTCTCGAAAGGATATGTAAGAATACCACTTCATAAGGAAATACAGTTTTGCAGAGTAAAGACATATACGTACGCATTGGAAACTCTTTACGAGAAGAAATAACGCATCGTACAAAATTCGCTTGTATCTCCAAAACTACACGTTGTATCTCGAAAAGAATTGTTGTGGCGTGTACGTCTTAACATGTAGCATCTAAAGAGAACCAAAAGGAGAATTTTCTTTCGTCAATATTTTTCAGAAAATCACGTTTTAAGGAAATCCCGCATCGTGCGAAATTATCTTGTTTTTCCTAAACAACACGTTGTAAGTCGAAAAGCTTTCATGTTGCGTGTATGTCTCAGTGTGTAGCCTCAAAAGAGAAGGCACAGGACAGTTTTCTCTCGAAAGGATATGTAAGAATACCACTTCATAAGGAAATACAGTTTTGCAGAGTAAAGACATATACGTACGCATTGGAAACTCTTTACGACAAGAAATAATGCATCGTACAAAATTAGCTTGTATCTCCAAAACTACACGTTGTATCTCGAAAAGAATTGTTGTGGCGTGTACGTCTTAACATGTAGCATCTAAAGAGAACCAAAAGGAGAATTTTCTTTCGTCAAAATTTTTCAGAAAATCACGTTTTAAGGAAATCCCGCATCGTGCGAAATTATCTTGTTTTTCCTAAACAACACGTTGTAAGTCGAAAAGCTTTCATGTTGCGTGTATGTCTAAGTGTGTAGCCTCAAAAGAGAAGGCACAGGACAGTTTTCTCTCGAAAGGATATGTAAGAATACCACTTCATAAGGAAATACAGTTTTGCAGAGTAAAGACATATACGTACGCATTGGAAACTCTTTACGAGAAGAAATAACGCATAGTACAAAATTAGCTTGAATCTCCAAAACTACACGTTGTATCTCGAAAAGAATTGTTGTGGCGTGTACGTCTTAACATGTAGCATCTAAAGAGAACCAAAAGGAGAATTTTCTTTCGTCAATATTTTTCAGAAAATCACGTTTTAAGGAAATCCCGCATCGTGCGAAATTATCTTGTTTTTCCTAAACAACACGTTGTAAGTCGAAAAGCTTTCATGTTGCGTGTATGTCTAAGTGTGTAGCCTCAAAAGAGAAGGCACAGGACAGTTTTCTCTCGAAAGGATATGTAAGAATACCACTTCATAAGGAAATACAGTTTTGCAGAGTAAAGACATATACGTACGCATTGGAAACTCTTTAGGAGAAGACATAACGCATCGTACAAAATTCGCTTGTATCTAAAAAACTACACGTTGTATCTCAAAAAGAATTGTTGTGGCGTGTACGTCTCAACATGTAGCATCTAAAGAGAACCAAAAGGAGAATTTTCTTTCGTCAATATTTTTCAGAAAATCACGTTTTAAGGAAATCCCGCATCGTGCGAAATTATCTTGTTTTTCCTAAACAAAACGTTGTAAATCGAAAAGCTTTCATGTTGCGTGTATGTCTAAGTGTGTAGCCTCAAAAGAGAAGGCACAGGACAGTTTTCTCTCGAAAGGATATGTAAGAATACCACTTCATAAGGAAATACAGTTTTGCAGAGTAAAGGCATATACGTACGCATTGGAAACTCTTTACGACAAGAAATAACGCATCGTACAAAATTAGCTAGTATCTCCAAAACTACACGTTGTATCTCGAAAAGAATTGTTGTGGCGTGTACGTCTTAACATGTAGCATCTAAAGAGAACCAAAAGGAGAATTTTCTTTCGTCAAAATTTTTCAGAAAATCACGTTTTAAGGAAATCCCGCATCGTGCGAAATTATCTTGTTTTTCCTAAAGAACACGTTGTAAGTCGAAAAGCTTTCATGTTGCGCGTATGTCTAAGTGTGTAGCCTCAAAAGAGAAGGCACAGGACAGTTTTCTCTCGAAAGGATATGTAAGAATACCACTTCATAAGGAAATACAGTTTTGCAGAGTAAAGACATATACGTACGCATTGGAAACTCTTTACGAGAAGAAATAACGCATAGTACAAAATTAGCTTGTATCTCCAAAACTACACGTTGTATCTCGAAAAGAATTGTTGTGGCGTGTACGTCTTAACATGTAGCATCTAAAGAGAACCAAAAGGAGAATTTTCTTTCGTCAAAATTTTTCAGAAAATCACGTTTTAAGGAAATCCCGCATCGTGCGAAATTATCTTGTTTTTCCTAAACAACACGTTGTAAGTCGAAAAGCTTTCATGTTGCGTGTATGTCTAAGTGTGTAGCCTCAAAAGAGAAGGCACAGGACAGTTTTCTCTCGAAAGGATATGTAAGAATACCACTTCATAAGGAAATACAGTTTTGCAGAGTAAAGACATATACGTACGCATTGGAAACTCCTTACGAGAAGAAATAACGCATAGTAAAAATTAGCTTGTATCTCCAAAACTACACGTTGTATCTCGAAAAGAATTGTTGTGGCGTGTACGTCTTAACATGTAGCATCTAAAGAGAACCAAAAGGAGAATTTTCTTTCGTCAAAATTTTTCAGAAAATCACGTTTTAAGGAAATCCCGCATCGTGCGAAATTATCTTGTTTTTCCTAAACAACACGTTGTAAGTCGAAAAGCTTTCATGTTGCGTGTATGTCTAAGTGTGTAGCCTCAAAAGAGAAGGCACAGGACAGTTTTCTCTCGAAAGGATATGTAAGAATACCACTTCATAAGGAAATACAGTTTTGCAGAGTAAAGACATATACGTACGCATTGGAAACTCTTTACGAGAAGACATAACGCATCGTACAAAATTCGCTTGTATCTAAAAAACTACACGTTGTATCTCGAAAAGAATTGTTGTGGCGTGTACGTCTCAACATGTAGCATCTAAAGAGAACCAAAAGGAGAATTTTCTTTCGTCAATATTTTTCAGAAAATCACGTTTTAAGGAAATCCCGCATCGTGCGAAATTATCTTGTTTTTCCTAAACAAAACGTTGTAAGTCGAAAAGCTTTCATGTTGCGTGTATGTCTAAGTGTGTAGCCTCAAAAGAGAAGGCACAGGACAGTTTTCTCTCGAAAGGATATGTAAGAATACCACTTCATAAGGAAATACAGTTTTGCAGAGTAAAGGCATATACGTACGCATTGGAAACTCTTTACAACAAGAAATAACGCATCGTACAAAATTAGCTAGTATCTCCAAAACTACACGTTGTATCTCGAAAAGAATTGTTGTGGCGTGTACGTCTTAACATGTAGCATCTAAAGAGAACCAAAAGGAGAATTTTCTTTCGTCAAAATTTTTCAGAAAATCACGTTTTAAGGAAATCCCGCATCGTGCGAAATTATCTTGTTTTTCCTAAAGAACACGTTGTAAGTCGAAAAGCTTTCATGTTGCGCGTATGTCTAAGTGTGTAGCCTCAAAAGAGAAGGCACAGGACAGTTTTCTCTCGAAAGGATATGTAAGAATACCACTTCTTAAGGAAATACAGTTTTGCAGAGTAAAGACATATACGTACGCATTGGAAACTCTTTACGAGAAGAAATAACGCATAGTACAAAATTAGCTTGTATCTCCAAAACTACACGTTGTATCTCGAAAAGAATTGTTGTGGCGTGTACGTCTTAACATGTAGCATCTAAAGAGAACCAAAAGGAGAATTTTCTTTCGTCAAAATTTTTCAGAAAATCACGTTTTAAGGAAATCCCGCATCGTGCGAAATTATCTTGTTTTTCCTAAACAACACGTTGTAAGTCGAAAAGCTTTCATGTTGCGTGTATGTCTAAGTGTGTAGCCTCAAAAGAGAAGGCACAGGACAGTTTTCTCTCGAAAGGATATGTAAGAATACCACTTCATAAGGAAATACAGTTTTGCAGAGTAAAGACATATACGTACGCATTGGAAACTCCTTACGAGAAGAAATAACGCATAGTAAAAATTAGCTTGTATCTCCAAAACTACACGTTGTATCTCGAAAAGAATTGTTGTGGCGTGTACGTCTTAACATGTAGCATCTAAAGAGAACCAAAAGGAGAATTTTCTTTCGTCAAAATTTTTCAGAAAATCACGTTTTAAGGAAATCCCGCATCGTGCGAAATTATCTTGTTTTTCCTAAACAACACGTTGTAAGTCGAAAAGCTTTCATGTTGCGTGTATGTCTAAGTGTGTAGCCTCAAAAGAGAAGGCACAGGACAGTTTTCTCTCGAAAGGATATGTAAGAATACCACTTCATAAGGAAATACAGTTTTGCAGAGTAAAGACATATACGTACGCATTGGAAACTCCTTACGAGAAGAAATAACGCATAGTACAAAATTAGCTTGTATCTCCAAAACTACACGTTGTATCTCGAAAAGAATTGTTGTGGCGTGTACGTCTTAACATGTAGCATCTAAAGAGAACCAAAAGGAGAATTTTCTTTCGTCAAAAATTTTCAGAAAATCACGTTTTAAGGAAATCCCGCATCGTGCGAAATTATCTTGTTTTTCCTAAACAACACGTTGTAAGTCGAAAAGCTTTCATGTTGCGTGTATGTCTAAGTGTGTAGCCTCAAAAGAGAAGGCACAGGACAGTTTTCTCTCGAAAAGATATGTAAGAATACCACTTCATAAGGAAATACAGTTTTGCAGAGTAAAGACATATACGTACGCATTGGCAACTCTTTACGAGAAGAAATAACGCATAGTACAAAATTAGCTTGTATCTCCAAAACTACACGTTGTATCTCGAAAAGAATTGTTGTGGCGTGTACATCTTAACATGTAGCATCTAAAGAGAACCAAAAGGAGAATTTTCTTTCGTCAAAATTTTTCAGAAAATCACGTTTTAAGGAAATCCCGCATTGTGCGAAATTATCTTGTTTTTCCTAAACAACACGTTGTAAGTCGAAAAGCTTTCATGTTACGTGTATGTCTAAGTGTGTAGCCTCAAAAGAGAAGGCACAGGACAGTTTTCTCTCGAAAGGATATGTAAGAATACCACTTCATAAGGAAATACAGTTTTGCAGAGTAAAGACATATACGTACGCATTGGCAACTCTTTAGGAGAAGAAATAACGCATAGTACAAAATTAGCTTGTATCTCCAAAACTACACGTTGTATCTCGAAAAGAATTGTTGTGGCATGTACGTCTTAACATGTAGCATCTAAAGAGAACCAAAAGGAGAATTTTCTTTCGTCAAAATTTTTCAGAAAATCACGTTTTAAGGAAATCCCGCATCGTGCGAAATTATCTTGTTTTTCCTAAACAACACGTTGTAAGTCGAAAAGCTTTCATGTTGCGTGTATGTCTAAGTGTGTAGCCTCAAAAGAGAAGGCACAGGACAGTTTTCTCTCGAAAGGATATGTAAGAATACCACTTCATAAGGAAATACAGTTTTGCAGAGTAAAGACATATACGTACGCATTGGAAACTCTTTATGAGAAGAAATAACGCATAGTACAAAATTAGCTTGTATCTCCAAAACTACACGTTGTATCTCGAAAAGAATTGTTGTGGCGTGTACGTCTTAACATGTAGCATCTAAAGAGAACCAAAAGGAGAATTTTCTTTCGTCAAAATTTTTCAGAAAATCACGTTTTAAGGAAATCCCGCATCGTGCGAAAATATCTTGTTTTTCCTAAACAACACGTTGTAAGTCGAAAAGCTTTCATGTTGTGTGTATGTCTAAGTGTGTAGCCTCAAAAGAGAAGGCACAGGACAGTTTTCTCTCGAAAGGATATGTAAGAATACCACTTCATAAGGAAATACAGTTTTGCAGAGTAAAGACATATACGTACGCATTGGAAACTCTTTACGAGAAGAAATAAGGCATAGTACAAAATTAGCTTGTATCTCCAAAACTACACGTTGTATCTCGAAAAGAATTGTTGTGGCGTGTACGTCTTAACATGTAGCATCTAAAGAGAACCAAAAGGAGTATTTTCTTTCGTCAAAATTTTTCAGAAAATCACGTTTTAAGGAAATCCCGCATCGTGCGAAATTATCTTGTTTTTCCTAAACAACACGTTGTAAGTCGAAAAGCTTTCATGTTGCGTGTATGTCTAAGTGTGTAGCCTCAAAAGAGAAGGCACAGGACAGTTTTCTCTCGAAAGGATATGTAAGAATACCACTTCATAAGGAAATACAGTTTTGCAGAGTAAAGACATATACGTACGCATTGGAAACTCTTTACGAGAAGAAATAACGCATAGTACAAAATTAGCTTGTATCTCCAAAACTACACGTTGTATCTCGAAAAGAATTGTTGTGGCGTGTACGTCTTAACATGTAGCATCTAAAGAGAACCAAAAGGAGAATTTTCTTTCGTCAATATTTTTCAGAAAATCACGTTTTAAGGAAATCCCGCATCGTGCGAAATTATCTTGTTTTTCCTAAACAACACGTTTTAAGTCGAAAAGCTTTCATGTTGCGTGTATGTCTAAGTGTGTACCCTCAAAAGAGAAGGCACAGGACAGTTTTCTCTCGAAAGGATATGTAAGAATACCACCTCATAAGGAAATACAGTTTTGCAGAGTAAAGACATATACATACGCATTGGAAACTCTTTACGAGAAGAAATAACGCATCGTACAAAATTCGCTTGTATCTCCAAAACTACACGTTGTATCTCGAAAAGAATTGTTGTGGCGTGTACGTCTTAACATGTAGCATCTAAAGAGAACCAAAAGGAGAATTTTCTTTCGTCAATATTTTTCAGAAAATCACGTTTTAAGGAAATCCCGCATCGTGCGAAATTATCTTGTTTTTCCTAAACAACACGTTGTAAGTCGAAAAGCTTTCATGTTGCGTGTATGTCTCAGTGTGTAGCCTCAAAAGAGAAGGCACAGGACAGTTTTCTCTCGAAAGGATATGTAAGAATACCACTTCATAAGGAAATACAGTTTTGCAGAGTAAAGACATATACGTACGCATTGGAAACTCTTTACGACAAGAAATAACGCATCGTACAAAATTAGCTTGTATCTCCAAAACTACACGTTGTATCTCGAAAAGAATTGTTGTGGCGTGTACGTCTTAACATGTAGCATCTAAAGAGAACCAAAAGGAGAATTTTCTTTCGTCAAAATTTTTCAGAAATTCACGTTTTAAGGAAATCCCGCATCGTGCGAAATTATCTTGTTTTTCCTAAACAACACGTTGTAAGTCGAAAAGCTTTCATGTTGCGTGTATGTCTAAGTGTGTAGCCTCAAAAGAGAAGGCACAGGACAGTTTTCTCTCGAAAGGATATGTAAGAATACCACTTCATAAGGAAATACAGTTTTGCAGAGTAAAGACATATACGTACGCATTGGAAACTCTTTACGAGAAGAAATAACGCATAGTACAAAATTAGCTTGAATCTCCAAAACTACACGTTGTATCTCGAAAAGAATTGTTGTGGCGTGTACGTCTTAACATGTAGCATCTAAAGAGAACCAAAAGGAGAATTTTCTTTCGTCAATATTTTTCAGAAAATCACGTTTTAAGGAAATCCCGCATCGTGCGAAATTATCTTGTTTTTCCTAAACAACACGTTGTAAGTCGAAAAGCTTTCATGTTGCGTGTATGTCTAAGTGTGTAGCCTCAAAAGAGAAGGCACAGGACAGTTTTCTCTCGAAAGGATATGTAAGAATACCACTTCATAAGGAAATACAGTTTTGCAGAGTAAAGACATATAAGTACGCATTGGAAACTCTTTACGAGAAGACATAACGCATCGTACAAAATTCGCTTGTATCTAAAAAACTACACGTTGTATCTCGAAAAGAATTGTTGTGGCGTGTAAGTCTCAACATGTAGCATCTAAAGAGAACCAAAAGGAGAATTTTCTTTCGTCAATATTTTTCAGAAAATCACGTTTTAAGGAAATCCCGCATCGTGCGAAATTATCTTGTTTTTCCTAAACAAAACGTTGTAAATCGAAAAGCTTTCATGTTGCGTGTATGTCTAAGTGTGTAGCCTCAAAAGAGAAGGCACAGGACAGTTTTCTCTCGAAAGGATATGTAAGAATACCACTTCATAAGGAAATACAGTTTTGCAGAGTAAAGGCATATACGTACGCATTGGAAACTCTTTACGACAAGAAATAACGCATCGTACAAAATTAGCTAGTATCTCCAAAACTACACGTTGTATCTCGAAAAGAATTGTTGTGGCGTGTACGTCTTAACATGTAGCATCTAAAGAGAACCAAAAGGAGAATTTTCTTTCGTCAAAATTTTTCAGAAAATCACGTTTTAAGGAAATCCCGCATCGTGCGAAATTATCTTGTTTTTCCTAAAGAACACGTTGTAAGTCGAAAAGCTTTCATGTTGCGCGTATGTCTAAGTGTGTAGCCTCAAAAGAGAAGGCACAGGACAGTTTTCTCTCGAAAGGATATGTAAGAATACCACTTCATAAGGAAATACAGTTTTGCAGAGTAAAGACATATACGTACGCATTGGAAACTCTTTACGAGAAGAAATAACGCATAGTACAAAATTAGCTTGTATCTCCAAAACTACACGTTGTATCTCGAAAAGAATTGTTGTGGCGTGTACGTCTTAACATGTAGCATCTAAAGAGAACGAAAAGGAGAATTTTCTTTCGTCAAAATTTTTCAGAAAATCACGTTTTAAGGAAATCCCGCATCGTGCGAAATTATCTTGTTTTTCCTAAACAACACGTTGTAAGTCGAAAAGCTTTCATGTTGCGTGTATGTCTAAGTGTGTAGCCTCAAAAGAGAAGGCACAGGACAGTTTTCTCTCGAAAGGATATGTAAGAATACCACTTCATAAGGAAATACAGTTTTGCAGAGTAAAGACATATACGTACGCATTGGAAACTCCTTACGAGAAGAAATAACGCATAGTAAAAATTAGCTTGTATCTCCAAAACTACACGTTGTATCTCGAAAAGAATTGTTGTGGCGTGTACGTCTTAACATGTAGCATCTAAAGAGAACCAAAAGGAGAATTTTCTTTCGTCAATATTTTTCAGAAAATCACGTTTTAAGGAAATCCCGCATCGTGCGAAATTATCTTGTTTTTCCTAAACAACACGTTTTAAGTCGAAAAGCTTTCATGTTGCGTGTATGTCTAAGTGTGTAGCCTCAAAAGAGAAGGCACAGGACAGTTTTCTCTCGAAAGGATATGTAAGAATACCACTTCATAAGGAAATACAGTTTTGCAGAGTAAAGACATATACGTACGCATTGGAAACTCTTTACGAGAAGAAATAACGCATCGTACAAAATTCGCTTGTATCTCCAAAACTACACGTTGTATCTCGAAAAGAATTGTTGTGGCGTGTACGTCTTAACATGTAGCATCTAAAGAGAACCAAAAGGAGAATTTTCTTTCGTCAATATTTTTCAGAAAATCACGTTTTAAGGAAATCCCGCATCGTGCGAAATTATCTTGTTTTTCCTAAACAACACGTTGTAAGTCGAAAAGCTTTCATGTTGCGTGTATGTCTCAGTGTGTAGCCTCAAAAGAGAAGGCACAGGACAGTTTTCTCTCGAAAGGATATGTAAGAATACCACTTCATAAGGAAATACAGTTTTGCAGAGTAAAGACATATACGTACGCATTGGAAACTCTTTACGACAAGAAATAACGCATCGTAAAAAATTAGCTTGTATCTCCAAAACTACACGTTGTATCTCGAAAAGAATTGTTGTGGCGTGTACGTCTTAACATGTAGCATCTAAAGAGAACCAAAAGGAGAATTTTCTTTCGTCAAAATTTTTCAGAAAATCACGTTTTAAGGAAATCCCGCATCGTGCGAAATTATCTTGTTTTTCCTAAACAACACGTTGTAAGTCGAAAAGCTTTCATGTTGCGCGTATGTCTAAGTGTGTAGCCTCAAAAGAGAAGGCACAGGACAGTTTTCTCTCGAAAGGATATGTAAGAATACCACTTCATAAGGAAATACAGTTTTGCAGAGTAAAGACATATAAGTACGCATTGGAAACTCTTTACGAGAAGAAATAACGCATAGTACAAAATTAGCTTGTATCTCCAAAACTACACGTTGTATCTCGAAAAGAATTGTTGTGGCGTGTACGTCTTAACATGTAGCATCTAAAGAGAACCAAAAGGAGAATTTTCTTTCGTCAAAATTTTTCATAAAATCACGTTTTAAGGAAATCCCGCATCGTGCGAAATTATCTTGTTTTTCCTAAACAACACGTTGTAAGTCGAAAAGCTTTCATGTTGCGTGTATGTCTAAGTGTGTAGCCTCAAAAGAGAAGGCACAGGACAGTTTTCTCTCGAAAGGATATGTAAGAATACCACTTCATAAGGAAATACAGTTTTGCAGAGTAAAGACATATACGTACGCATTGGAAACTCCTTACGAGAAGAAATAACGCATAGTAAAAAATTAGCTTGTATCTCCAAAACTACACGTTGTATCTCGAAAAGAATTGTTGTGGCGTGTAAGTCTTAACATGTAGCATCTAAAGAGAACCAAAAGGATAATTTTCTTTCGTCAAAATTTTTCAGAAAATCACGTTTTAAGGAAATCCCGCATCGTGCGAAATTATCTTGTTTTTCCTAAACAACACGTTGTAAGTCGAAAAGCTTTCATGTTGCGTGTATGTCTAAGTGTGTAGCCTCAAAAGAGAAGGCACAGGACAGTTTTCTCTCGAAAGGATATGTAAGAATACCACTTCATAAGGAAATACAGTTTTGCAGAGTAAAGACATATACGTATGCATTGGAAACTCTTTACGAGAAGAAATAACGCATAGTACAAAATTAGCTTGTATCTCCAAAACTACACGTTGTATCTCGAAAAGAATTGTTGTGGCGTGTACGTCTTAACATGTAGCATCTAAAGAGAACCAAAAGGAGAATTTTCTTTCGTCAAAATTTTTCAGAAAATCACGTTTTAAGGAAATCCCGCATCGTGCGAAATTATCTTGTTTTTCCTAAACAACACGTTGTAAGTCGAAAAGCTTTCATGTTGCGTGTATGTCTAAGTGTGTAGCCTCAAAAGAGAAGGCACAGGACAGTTTTCTCTCGAAAGGATATGTAAGAATACCACTTCATAAGGAAATACAGTTTTGCAGAGTAAAGTCATATACGTACGCATTGGAAACTCTTTACGAGAAGAAATAACGCATAGTACAAAATTAGCTTGTATCTCCAAAACTACACGTTGTATCTCGAAAAGAATTGTTGTGGCGTGTACGTCTTAACATGTAGCATCTAAAGACAACCAAAAGGAGAATTTTCTTTCGTCAAAATTTTTCAGAAAATCACGTTTTAAGGAAATCCCGCATCGTGCGAAATTATCTTGTTTTTCCTAAACAACACGTTGTAAGTCGAAAAGCTTTCATGTTGCGCGTATGTCTAAGTGTGTAGCCTCAAAAGAGAAGGCACAGGACAGTTTTCTCTCGAAAGGATATGTAAGAATACCACTTCATAAGGAAATACAGTTTTGCAGAGTAAAGACATATAAGTACGCATTGGAAACTCTTTACGAGAAGAAATAACGCATAGTACAAAATTAGCTTGTATCTCCAAAACTACACGTTGTATCTCGAAAAGAATAGTTGTGGCGTGTACGTCTTAACATGTAGCATCTAAAGAGAACCAAAAGGAGAATTTTCTTTCGTCAAAATTTTTCATAAAATCACGTTTTAAGGAAATCCCGCATCGTGCGAAATTATCTTGTTTTTCCTAAACAACACGTTGTAAGTCGAAAAGCTTTCATGTTGCGTGTATGTCTAAGTGTGTAGCCTCAAAAGAGAAGGCACAGGACAGTTTTCTCTCGAAAGGATATGTAAGAATACCACTTCATAAGGAAATACAGTTTTGCAGAGTAAAGACATATACGTACGCATTGGAAACTCCTTACGAGAAGAAATAACGCATAGTAAAAAATTAGCTTGTATTCCAAAACTACACGTTGTATCTCGAAAAGAATTGTTGTGGCGTGTACGTCTTAACATGTAGCATCTAAAGAGAACCAAAAGGATAATTTTCTTTCGTCAAAATTTTTCAGAAAATCACGTTTTAAGGAAATCCCGCATCGTGCGAAATTATCTTGTTTTTCCTAAACAACACGTTGTAAGTCGAAAAGCTTTCATGTTGCGTGTATGTCTAAGTGTGTAGCCTCAAAAGAGAAGGCACAGGACAGTTTTCTCTCGAAAGGATATGTAAGAATACCACTTCATAAGGAAATACAGTTTTGCAGAGTAAAGACATATACGTATGCATTGGAAACTCTTTACGAGAAGAAATAACGCATAGTACAAAATTAGCTTGTATCTCCAAAACTACACGTTGTATCTCGAAAAGAATTGTTGTGGCGTGTACGTCTTAACATGTAGCATCTAAAGAGAACCAAAAGGAGAATTTTCTTTCGTCAAAATTTTTCAGAAAATCACGTTTTAAGGAAATCCCGCATCGTGCGAAATTATCTTGTTTTTCCTAAACAACACGTTGTAAGTCGAAAAGCTTTCATGTTGCGTGTATGTCTAAGTGTGTAGCCTCAAAAGAGAAGGCACAGGACAGTTTTCTCTCGAAAGGATATGTAAGAATACCACTTCATAAGGAAATACAGTTTTGCAGAGTAAAGACATATATGTACGCATTGGAAACTCTTTACGAGAAGAAATAACGCATAGTACAAAATTAGCTTGTATCTCCAAAACTACACGTTGTATCTCGAAAAGAATTGTTGTGGCGTGTACGTCTTAACATGTAGCATCTAAAGAGAACCAAAAGGAGAATTTTCTTTCGTCAAAATTTTTCAGAAAATCACGTTTTAAGGAAATCCCGCATCGTGCGAAATTATCTTGTTTTTCCTAAACAACACGTTGTAAGTCGAAAAGCTTTCATGTTGCGTGTATGTCTAAGTGTGTAGCCTCAAAAGAGAAGGCACAGGACAGTTTTCTCTCGAAAGGATATGTAAGAATACCACTTCATAAGGAAATACAGTTTTGCAGAGTAAAGACATATACGTACGCATTGGAAACTCTTTACGAGAAGAAATAACGCATAGTACAAAATTAGCTTGTATCTCCAAAACTACACGTTGTATCTCGAAAAGAATTGTTGTGGCGTGTACGTCTTAACATGTAGCATCTAAAGACAACCAAAAGGAGAATTTTCTTTCGTCAAAATTTTTCAGAAAATCACGTTTTAAGGAAATCCCGCATCGTGCGAAATTATCTTGTTTTTCCTAAACAACACGTTGTAAGTCGAAAAGCTTTCATGTTGCGCGTATGTCTAAGTGTGTAGCCTCAAAAGAGAAGGCACAGGACAGTTTTCTCTCGAAAGGATATGTAAGAATACCACTTCATAAGGAAATACAGTTTTGCAGAGTAAAGACATATAAGTACGCATTGGAAACTCTTTACGAGAAGAAATAACGCATAGTACAAAATTAGCTTGTATCTCCAAAACTACACGTTGTATCTCGAAAAGAATAGTTGTGGCGTGTACGTCTTAACATGTAGCATCTAAAGAGAACCAAAAGGAGAATTTTCTTTCGTCAAAATTTTTCATAAAATCACGTTTTAAGGAAATCCCGCATCGTGCGAAATTATCTTGTTTTTCCTAAACAACACGTTGTAAGTCGAAAAGCTTTCATGTTGCGTGTATGTCTAAGTGTGTAGCCTCAAAAGAGAAGGCACAGGACAGTTTTCTCTCGAAAGGATATGTAAGAATACCACTTCATAAGGAAATACAGTTTTGCAGAGTAAAGACATATACGTACGCATTGGAAACTCCTTACGAGAAGAAATAACGCATAGTAAAAAATTAGCTTGTATCTCCAAAACTACACGTTGTATCTCGAAAAGAATTGTTGTGGCGTGTACGTCTTAACATGTAGCATCTAAAGAGAACCAAAAGGATAATTTTCTTTCGTCAAAATTTTTCAGAAAATCACGTTTTAAGGAAATCCCGCATCGTGCGAAATTATCTTGTTTTTCCTAAACAACACGTTGTAAGTCGAAAAGCTTTCATGTTGCGTGTATGTCTAAGTGTGTAGCCTCAAAAGAGAAGGCACAGGACAGTTTTCTCTCGAAAGGATATGTAAGAATACCACTTCATAAGGAAATACAGTTTTGCAGAGTAAAGACATATACGTATGCATTGGAAACTCTTTACGAGAAGAAATAACGCATAGTACAAAATTAGCTTGTATCTCCAAAACTACACGTTGTATCTCGAAAAGAATTGTTGTGGCGTGTACGTCTTAACATGTAGCATCTAAAGAGAACCAAAAGGAGAATTTTCTTTCGTCAAAATTTTTCAGAAAATCACGTTTTAAGGAAATCCCGCATCGTGCGAAATTATCTTGTTTTTCCTAAACAACACGTTGTAAGTCGAAAAGCTTTCATGTTGCGTGTATGTCTAAGTGTGTAGCCTCAAAAGAGAAGGCACAGGACAGTTTTCTCTCGAAAGGATATGTAAGAATACCACTTCATAAGGAAATACAGTTTTGCAGAGTAAAGACATATACATACGCATTGGAAACTCTTTACGAGAAGAAATAACGCATAGTACAAAATTAGCTTGTATCTCCAAAACTACACGTTGTATCTCGAAAAGAATTGTTGTGGCGTGTACGTCTTAACATGTAGCATCTAAAGACAACCAAAAGGAGAATTTTCTTTCGTCAAAATTTTTCAGAAAATCACGTTTTAAGGAAATCCCGCATCGTGCGAAATTATCTTGTTTTTCCTAAACAACACGTTGTAAGTCGAAAAGCTTTCATGTTGCGTGTATGTCTAAGTGTGTAGCCTCAAAAGAGAAGGCACAGGACAGTTTTCTCTCGAAAGGATATGTAAGAATACCACTTCATAAGGAAATACAGTTTTGCAGAGTAAAGACATATACGTACGCATTGGAAACTCTTTATGAGAAGAAATAACGCATAGTACAAAATTAGCTTGTATCTCCAAAACTACACGTTGTATCTCGAAAAGAATTGTTGTGGCGTGTACGTCTTAACATGTAGCATCTAAAGAGAACCAAAAGGAGAATTTTCTTTCGTCAAAATTTTTCAGAAAATCACGTTTTAAGGAAATCCCGCATCGTGCGAAAATATCTTGTTTTTCCTAAACAACACGTTGTAAGTCGAAAAGCTTTCATGTTGTGTGTATGTCTAAGTGTGTAGCCTCAAAAGAGAAGGCACAGGACAGTTTTCTCTCGAAAGGATATGTAAGAATACCACTTCATAAGGAAATACAGTTTTGCAGAGTAAAGACATATACGTACGCATTGGAAACTCTTTACGAGAAGAAATAACGCATAGTACAAAATTAGCTTGTATCTCCAAAACTACACGTTGTATCTCGAAAAGAATTGTTGTGGCGTGTACGTCTTAACATGTAGCATCTAAAGAGAACCAAAAGGAGAATTTTCTTTCGTCAAAATTTTTCAGAAAATCACGTTTTAAGGAAATCCCGCATCGTGCGAAATTATCTTGTTTTTCCTAAACAACACGTTGTAAGTCGAAAAGCTTTCATGTTGCGTGTATGTCTAAGTGTGTAGCCTCAAAAGAGAAGGCACAGGACAGTTTTCTCTCGAAAGGATATGTAAGAATACCACTTCATAAGGAAATACAGTTTTGCAGAGTAAAGACATATACGTACGCATTGGAAACTCTTTACGAGAAGAAATAACGCATAGTACAAAATTAGCTTGTATCTCCAAAACTACACGTTGTATCTCGAAAAGAATTGTTGTGGCGTGTACGTCTTAACATGTAGCATCTAAAGAGAACCAAAAGGAGTATTTTCTTTCGTCAAAATTTTTCAGAAAATCACGTTTTAAGGAAATCCCGCATCGTGCGAAATTATCTTGTTTTTCCTAAACAACACGTTGTAAGTCGAAAAGCTTTCATGTTGCGTGTATGTCTAAGTGTGTAGCCTCAAAAGAGAAGGCACAGGACAGTTTTCTCTCGAAAGGATATGTAAGAATACCACTTCATAAGGAAATACAGTTTTGCAGAGTAAAGACATATACGTACGCATTGGAAACTCTTTAAGAGAAGAAATAACGCATAGTACAAAATTAGCTTGTATCTCCAAAACTACACGTTGTATCTCGAAAAGAATTGTTGTGGCGTGTACGTCTTAACATGTAGCATCTAAAGAGAACCAAAAGGAGAATTTTCTTTCGTCAATATTTTTCAGAAAATCACGTTTTAAGGAAATCCCGCATCGTGCGAAATTATCTTGTTTTTCCTAAACAACACGTTTTAAGTCGAAAAGCTTTCATGTTGCGTGTATGTCTAAGTGTGTAGCCTCAAAAGAGAAGGCACAGGACAGTTTTCTCTCGAAAGGATATGTAAGAATACCACTTCATAAGGAAATACAGTTTTGCAGAGTAAAGACATATACGTACGCATTGGAAACTCTTTACGAGAAGAAATAACGCATCGTACAAAATTCGCTTGTATCTCCAAAACTACACGTTGTATCTCGAAAAGAATTGTTGTGGCGTGTACGTCTTAACATGTAGCATCTAAAGAGAACCAAAAGGAGAATTTTCTTTCGTCAATATTTTTCAGAAAATCACGTTTTAAGGAAATCCCGCATCGTGCGAAATTATCTTGTTTTTCCTAAACAACACGTTGTAAGTCGAAAAGCTTTCATGTTGCGTGTATGTCTCAGTGTGTAGCCTCAAAAGAGAAGGCACAGGACAGTTTTCTCTCGAAAGGATATGTAAGAATACCACTTCATAAGGAAATACAGTTTTGCAGAGTAAAGACATATACGTACGCATTGGAAACTCTTTACGACAAGAAATAACGCATCGTACAAAATTAGCTTGTATCTCCAAAACTACACGTTGTATCTCGAAAAGAATTGTTGTGGCGTGTACGTCTTAACATGTAGCATCTAAAGAGAACCAAAAGGAGAATTTTCTTTCGTCAAAATTTTTCAGAAAATCACGTTTTAAGGAAATCCCGCATCGTGCGAAATTATCTTGTTTTTCCTAAACAACACGTTGTAAGTCGAAAAGCTTTCATGTTGCGCGTATGTCTAAGTGTGTAGCCTCAAAAGAGAAGGCACAGGACAGTTTTCTCTCGAAAGGATATGTAAGAATACCACTTCATAAGGAAATACAGTTTTGCAGAGTAAAGACATATAAGTACGCATTGGAAACTCTTTACGAGAAGAAATAACGCATAGTACAAAATTAGCTTGTATCTCCAAAACTACACGTTGTATCTCGAAAAGAATTGTTGTGGCGTGTACGTCTTAACATGTAGCATCTAAAGAGAACCAAAAGGAGAATTTTCTTTCGTCAAAATTTTTCATAAAATCACGTTTTAAGGAAATCCCGCATCGTGCGAAATTATCTTGTTTTTCCTAAACAACACGTTGTAAGTCGAAAAGCTTTCATGTTGCGTGTATGTCTAAGTGTGTAGCCTCAAAAGAGAAGGCACAGGACAGTTTTCTCTCGAAAGGATATGTAAGAATACCACTTCATAAGGAAATACAGTTTTGCAGAGTAAAGACATATACGTACGCATTGGAAACTCCTTACGAGAAGAAATAACGCATAGTAAAAAATTAGCTTGTATCTCCAAAACTACACGTTGTATCTCGAAAAGAATTGTTGTGGCGTGTACGTCTTAACATGTAGCATCTAAAGAGAACCAAAAGGATAATTTTCTTTCGTCAAAATTTTTCAGAAAATCACGTTTTAAGGAAATCCCGCATCGTGCGAAATTATCTTGTTTTTCCTAAACAACACGTTGTAAGTCGAAAAGCTTTCATGTTGCGTGTATGTCTAAGTGTGTAGCCTCAAAAGAGAAGGCACAGGACAGTTTTCTCTCGAAAGGATATGTAAGAATACCACTTCATAAGGAAATACAGTTTTGCAGAGTAAAGACATATACGTATGCATTGGAAACTCTTTACGAGAAGAAATAACGCATAGTACAAAATTAGCTTGTATCTCCAAAACTACACGTTGTATCTCGAAAAGAATTGTTGTGGCGTGTACGTCTTAACATGTAGCATCTAAAGAGAACCAAAAGGAGAATTTTCTTTCGTCAAAATTTTTCAGAAAATCACGTTTTAAGGAAATCCCGCATCGTGCGAAATTATCTTGTTTTTCCTAAACAACACGTTGTAAGTCGAAAAGCTTTCATGTTGCGTGTATGTCTAAGTGTGTAGCCTCAAAAGAGAAGGCACAGGACAGTTTTCTCTCGAAAGGATATGTAAGAATACCACTTCATAAGGAAATACAGTTTTGCAGAGTAAAGACATATACGTACGCATTGGAAACTCTTTATGAGAAGAAATAACGCATAGTACAAAATTAGCTTGTATCTCCAAAACTACACGTTGTATCTCGAAAAGAATTGTTGTGGCGTGTACGTCTTAACATGTAGCATCTAAAGAGAACCAAAAGGAGAATTTTCTTTCGTCAAAATTTTTCAGAAAATCACGTTTTAAGGAAATCCCGCATCGTGCGAAAATATCTTGTTTTTCCTAAACAACACGTTGTAAGTCGAAAAGCTTTCATGTTGTGTGTATGTCTAAGTGTGTAGCCTCAAAAGAGAAGGCACAGGACAGTTTTCTCTCGAAAGGATATGTAAGAATACCACTTCATAAGGAAATACAGTTTTGCAGAGTAAAGACATATACGTACGCATTGGAAACTCTTTACGAGAAGAAATAACGCATAGTACAAAATTAGCTTGTATCTCCAAAACTACACGTTGTATCTCGAAAAGAATTGTTGTGGCGTGTACGTCTTAACATGTAGCATCTAAAGAGAACCAAAAGGAGAATTTTCTTTCGTCAAAATTTTTCAGAAAATCACGTTTTAAGGAAATCCCGCATCGTGCGAAATTATCTTGTTTTTCCTAAACAACACGTTGTAAGTCGAAAAGCTTTCATGTTGCGTGTATGTCTAAGTGTGTAGCCTCAAAAGAGAAGGCACAGGACAGTTTTCTCTCGAAAGGATATGTAAGAATACCACTTCATAAGGAAATACAGTTTTGCAGAGTAAAGACATATACGTACGCATTGGAAACTCTTTACGAGAAGAAATAACGCATAGTACAAAATTAGCTTGTATCTCCAAAACTACACGTTGTATCTCGAAAAGAATTGTTGTGGCGTGTACGTCTTAACATGTAGCATCTAAAGAGAACCAAAAGGAGTATTTTCTTTCGTCAAAATTTTTCAGAAAATCACGTTTTAAGGAAATCCCGCATCGTGCGAAATTATCTTGTTTTTCCTAAACAACACGTTGTAAGTCGAAAAGCTTTCATGTTGCGTGTATGTCTAAGTGTGTAGCCTCAAAAGAGAAGGCACAGGACAGTTTTCTCTCGAAAGGATATGTAAGAATACCACTTCATAAGGAAATACAGTTTTGCAGAGTAAAGACATATACGTACGCATTGGAAACTCTTTACGAGAAGAAATAACGCATAGTACAAAATTAGCTTGTATCTCCAAAACTACACGTTGTATCTCGAAAAGAATTGTTGTGGCGTGTACGTCTTAACATGTAGCATCTAAAGAGAACCAAAAGGAGAATTTTCTTTCGTCAATATTTTTCAGAAAATCACGTTTTAAGGAAATCCCGCATCGTGCGAAATTATCTTGTTTTTCCTAAACAACACGTTTTAAGTCGAAAAGCTTTCATGTTGCGTGTATGTCTAAGTGTGTAGCCTCAAAAGAGAAGGCACAGGACAGTTTTCTCTCGAAAGGATATGTAAGAATACCACTTCATAAGGAAATACAGTTTTGCAGAGTAAAGACATATACGTACGCATTGGAAACTCTTTACGAGAAGAAATAACGCATCGTACAAAATTCGCTTGTATCTCCAAAACTACACGTTGTATCTCGAAAAGAATTGTTGTGGCGTGTACGTCTTAACATGTAGCATCTAAAGAGAACCAAAAGGAGAATTTTCTTTCGTCAATATTTTTCAGAAAATCACGTTTTAAGGAAATCCCGCATCGTGCGAAATTATCTTGTTTTTCCTAAACAACACGTTGTAAGTCGAAAAGCTTTCATGTTGCGTGTATGTCTCAGTGTGTAGCCTCAAAAGAGAAGGCACAGGACAGTTTTCTCTCGAAAGGATATGTAAGAATACCACTTCATAAGGAAATACAGTTTTGCAGAGTAAAGACATATACGTACGCATTGGAAACTCTTTACGACAAGAAATAACGCATCGTACAAAATTAGCTTGTATCTCCAAAACTACACGTTGTATCTCGAAAAGAATTGTTGTGGCGTGTACGTCTTAACATGTAGCATCTAAAGAGAACCAAAAGGAGAATTTTCTTTCGTCAAAATTTTTCAGAAAATCACGTTTTAAGGAAATCCCGCATCGTGCGAAATTATCTTGTTTTTCCTAAACAACACGTTGTAAGTCGAAAAGCTTTCATGTTGCGCGTATGTCTAAGTGTGTAGCCTCAAAAGAGAAGGCACAGGACAGTTTTCTCTCGAAAGGATATGTAAGAATACCACTTCATAAGGAAATACAGTTTTGCAGAGTAAAGACATATAAGTACGCATTGGAAACTCTTTACGAGAAGAAATAACGCATAGTACAAAATTAGCTTGTATCTCCAAAACTACACGTTGTATCTCGAAAAGAATTGTTGTGGCGTGTACGTCTTAACATGTAGCATCTAAAGAGAACCAAAAGGAGAATTTTCTTTCGTCAAAATTTTTCATAAAATCACGTTTTAAGGAAATCCCGCATCGTGCGAAATTATCTTGTTTTTCCTAAACAACACGTTGTAAGTCGAAAAGCTTTCATGTTGCGTGTATGTCTAAGTGTGTAGCCTCAAAAGAGAAGGCACAGGACAGTTTTCTCTCGAAAGGATATGTAAGAATACCACTTCATAAGGAAATACAGTTTTGCAGAGTAAAGACATATACGTACGCATTGGAAACTCCTTACGAGAAGAAATAACGCATAGTAAAAAATTAGCTTGTATCTCCAAAACTACACGTTGTATCTCGAAAAGAATTGTTGTGGCGTGTACGTCTTAACATGTAGCATCTAAAGAGAACCAAAAGGATAATTTTCTTTCGTCAAAATTTTTCAGAAAATCACGTTTTAAGGAAATCCCGCATCGTGCGAAATTATCTTGTTTTTCCTAAACAACACGTTGTAAGTCGAAAAGCTTTCATGTTGCGTGTATGTCTAAGTGTGTAGCCTCAAAAGAGAAGGCACAGGACAGTTTTCTCTCGAAAGGATATGTAAGAATACCACTTCATAAGGAAATACAGTTTTGCAGAGTAAAGACATATACGTATGCATTGGAAACTCTTTACGAGAAGAAATAACGCATAGTACAAAATTAGCTTGTATCTCCAAAACTACACGTTGTATCTCGAAAAGAATTGTTGTGGCGTGTACGTCTTAACATGTAGCATCTAAAGAGAACCAAAAGGAGAATTTTCTTTCGTCAAAATTTTTCAGAAAATCACGTTTTAAGGAAATCCCGCATCGTGCGAAATTATCTTGTTTTTCCTAAACAACACGTTGTAAGTCGAAAAGCTTTCATGTTGCGTGTATGTCTAAGTGTGTAGCCTCAAAAGAGAAGGCACAGGACAGTTTTCTCTCGAAAGGATATGTAAGAATACCACTTCATAAGGAAATACAGTTTTGCAGAGTAAAGACATATACGTACGCATTGGAAACTCTTTACGAGAAGAAATAACGCATAGTACAAAATTAGCTTGTATCTCCAAAACTACACGTTGTATCTCGAAAAGAATTGTTGTGGCGTGTACGTCTTAACATGTAGCATCTAAAGACAACCAAAAGGAGAATTTTCTTTCGTCAAAATTTTTCAGAAAATCACGTTTTAAGGAAATCCCGCATCGTGCGAAATTATCTTGTTTTTCCTAAACAACACGTTGTAAGTCGAAAAGCTTTCATGTTGCGTGTATGTCTAAGTGTGTAGCCTCAAAAGAGAAGGCACAGGACAGTTTTCTCTCGAAAGGATATGTAAGAATACCACTTCATAAGGAAATACAGTTTTGCAGAGTAAAGACATATACGTACGCATTGGAAACTCCTTACGAGAAGAAATAACGCATAGTACAAAATTAGCTTGTATCTCCAAAACTACACGTTGTATCTCGAAAAGAATTGTTGTGGCGTGTACGTCTTAACATGTAGCATCTAAAGAGAACCAAAAGGAGAATTTTCTTTCGTCAAAATTTTTCAGAAAATCACGTTTTAAGGAAATCCCGCATCGTGCGAAATTATCTTGTTTTTCCTAAACAACACGTTGTAAGTCGAAAAGCTTTCATGTTGCGTGTATGTCTAAGTGTGTAGCCTCAAAAGAGAAGGCACAGGACAGTTTTCTCTCGAAAGGATATGTAAGAATACCACTTCATAAGGAAATACAGTTTTGCAGAGTAAAGACATATACGTACGCATTGGAAACTCTTTACGAGAAGAAATAACGCATAGTACAAAATTAGCTTGTATCTCCAAAACTACACGTTGTATCTCGAAAAGAATTGTTGTGGCGTGTACGTCTTAACATGTAGCATCTAAAGAGAACCAAAAGGAGAATTTTCTTTCGTCAAAATTTTTCAGAAAATCACGTTTTAAGGAAATCCCGCATCGTGCGAAATTATCTTGTTTTTCCTAAACAACACGTTGTAAGTCGAAAAGCTTTCATGTTGCGTGTATGTCTAAGTGTGTAGCCTCAAAAGAGAAGGCACAGGACAGTTTTCTCTCGAAAGGATATGTAAGAATACCACTTCATAAGGAAATACAGTTTTGCAGAGTAAAGACATATACGTACGCATTGGAAACTCTTTACGAGAAGAAATAACGCATAGTACAAAATTAGCTTGTATCTCCAAAACTACACGTTGTATCTCGAAAAGAATTGTTGTGGCGTGTACGTCTTAACATGTAGCATCTAAAGAGAACCAAAAGGAGAATTTTCTTTCGTCAAAATTTTTCAGAAAATCACATTTTAAGGAAATCCCGCATCGTGCGAAATTATCTTGTTTTTCCTAAACAACACGTTGTAAGTCGAAAAGCTTTCATGTTGCGTGTATGTCTAAGTGTGTAGCCTCAAAAGAGAAGGCACAGGACAGTTTTCTCTCGAAAGGATATGTAAGAATACCACTTCATAAGGAAATACAGTTTTGCAGAGTAAAGACATATACGTACGCATTGGAAACTCTTTACGAGAAGAAATAACGCATAGTACAAAATTAGCTTGTATCTCCAAAACTACACGTTGTATCTCGAAAAGAATTGTTGTGGCGTGTACGTCTTAACATGTAGCATCTAAATTTGAACCAAAAGGAGAATTTTCTTTCGTCAAAATTTTTCAGAAAATCACGTTTTAAGGAAATCCCGCATCGTGCGAAATTATCTTGTTTTTCCTAAACGACACGTTGTAGGTCGAAAAGCTTTCATGTTGCGTGTATGTCTAAGTGTGTAGCCTCAAAAGAGAAGGCACAGGACAGTTTTCTCTCGAAAGGATATGTAAGAATACCACTTCATAAGGAAATACAGTTTTGCAGAGTAAAGACATATACGTACGCATTGGAAACTCTTTACGAGAAGAAATAACGCATAGTACAAAATTAGCTTGTATCTCCAAAACTACACGTTGTATCTCGAAAAGAATTGTTGTGGCGTGTACGTCTTAACATGTAGCATCTAAAGAGAACCAAAAGGAGAATTTTCTTTCGTCAAAATTTTTCAGAAAATCACGTTTTAAGGAAATCCCGCATCGTGCGAAAATATCTTGTTTTTCCTAAACAACACGTTGTAAGTCGAAAAGCTTTCATGTTGCGTGTATGTCTAAGTGTGTAGCCTCAAAATAGAAGGCACAGGACAGTTTTCTCTCGAAAGGATATGTAAGAATACCACTTCATAAGGAAATACAGTTTTGCAGAGTAAAGACATATACGTACGCATTGGAAACTCTTTACGAGAAGAAATAACGCATAGTACAAAATTAGCTTGTATCTCCAAAACTACACGTTGTATCTCGAAAAGAATTGTTGTGGCGTGTACGTCTTAACATGTAGCATCTAAAGAGAACCAAAAGGAGAATTTTCTTTCGACAAAATTTTTCAGAAAATCACGTTTTATGGAAATCCCGCATCGTGCGAAATTATCTTGTTTTTCCTAAACAACACGTTGTAAGTCGAAAAGCTTTCATGTTGCGTGTATGTCTAAGTGTGTAGCCTCAAAAGAGAAGGCACAGGACAGTTTTCTCTCGAAAGGATATGTAAGAATACCACTTCATAAGGAAATACAGTTTTGCAGAGTAAAGACATATACGTACGCATTGGAAACTCCTTATGAGAAGAAATAACGCATAGTACAAAATTAGCTTGTATCTCCAAAACTACACGTTGTATCTCGAAAAGAATTGTTGTGGCGTGTACGTCTTAACATGTAGCATCTAAAGACAACCAAAAGGAGAATTTTCTTTCGTCAAAATTTTTCAGAAAATCACGTTTTAAGGAAATCCCGCATCGTGCGAAATTATCTTGTTTTTCCTAAACAACACGTTGTAAGTCGAAAAGCTTTCATGTTGCGTGTATGTCTAAGTGTGTAGCCTCAAAAGAGAAGGCACAGGACAGTTTTCTCTCGAAAGGATAAGTAAGAATACCACTTCATAAGGAAATACAGTTTTGCAGAGTAAAGACATATACGTACGCATTGGAAACTCTTTACGAGAAGAAATAACGCATAGTACAAAATTAGCTTGTATCTCCAAAACTACACGTTGTATCTCGAAAAGAATTGTTGTGGCGTGTACGTCTTAACGTGTAGCATCTAAAGAGAACCTAAAGGAGAATTTTCTTTCGTCAAAATTTTTCAGAAAATCACGTTTTAAGGAAATCCCGCATCGTGCGAAATTATCTTGTTTTTCCTAAAAAACACGTTGTAAGTCGAAAAGCTTTCATGTTGCGTGTATGTCTAAGTGTGTAGCCTCAAAAGAGAAGGCACAGGACAGTTTTCTCTCGAAAGGATATGTAAGAATACCACTTCATAAGGAAATACAGTTTTGCAGAGTAAAGACATATACGTACGCATTGGAAACTCTTTACGAGAAGAAATAACGCATAGTACAAAATTAGCTTGTATCTCCAAAACTACACGTTGTATCTCGAAAAGAATTGTTGTGGCGTGTACGTCTTAACATGTAGCATCTAAAGAGAACCAAAAGGAGAATTTTCTTTCGTCAAAATTTTTCAGAAAATCACGTTTTATGGAAATCCCGCATCGTGCGAAATTATCTTGTTTTTCCTAAACAACACGTTGTAAGTCGATAAGCTTTCATGTTGCGTGTATGCTTAAGTGTGTAGCCTCAAAAGAGAAGGCACAGGACAGTTATCTCTCGAAAGGATATGTAAGAATACCACTTCATAAGGAAATACAGTTTTGCAGAGTAAAGACATATACGTACGCATTGGAAACTCCTTACGAGAAGAAATAACGCATAGTACAAAATTTGCTTGTATCTCCAAAACTACACGTTGTATCTCGAAAAGAATTGTTGTGGCGTGTACGTCTTAACATGTAGCATCTAAAGAGAACCAAAAGGAGAATTTTCTTTCGTCAAAATTTTTCAGAAAATCACGTTTTAAGGAAATCCCGCATCGTGCGAAATTATCTTGTTTTTCCTAAACAACACGTTGTAAGTCGAAAAGCTTTCATGTTGCGTGTATGTCTAAGTGTGTAGCCTCAAAAGAGAAGGCACAGGACAGTTTTCTCTCGAAAGGATATGTAAGAATACCACTTCATAAGGAAATACAGTTTTGCAGAGTAAAGACATATACGTACGCATTGGAAACTCTTTACGAGAAGAAATAACGCATAGTAAAAATTAGCTTGTATCTCCAAAACTACACGTTGTATCTCGAAAAGAATTGTTGTGGCGTGTACGTCTTAACATGTAGCATCTAAAGAGAACCAAAAGGAGAATTTTCTTTCGTCAAAATTTTTCAGAAAATCACGTTTTAAGGAAATCCCGCATCGTGCGAAATTATCTTGTTTTTCCTAAACAACACGTTGTAAGTCGAAAAGCTTTCATGTTGCGTGGATGTCTAAGTGTGTAGCCTCAAAAGAGAAGGCACAGGACAGTTTTCTCTCGAAAGGATATGTAAGAATACCACTTCATAAGGAAATACAGTTTTGCAGAGTAAAGACATATACGTACGCATTGGCAACTCTTTAAGAGAAGAAATAACGCATAGTACAAAATTAGCTTGTATCTCCAAAACTACACGTTGTATCTCGAAAAGAATTGTTGTGGCGTGTACGTCTTAACATGTAGCATCTAAAGAGAACCAAAAGGAGAATTTTCTTTCGTCAAAATTTTTCAGAAAATCACGTTTTAAGGAAATCCCGCATCGTGCGAAATTATCTTGTTTTTCCTAAACAACACGTTGTAAGTCGAAAATCTTTCATGTTGCGTGTATGTCTAAGTGTGTAGCCTCAAAAGAGAAGGCACAGGACAGTTTTCTCTCGAAAGGATATGTAAGAATACCACTTCATAAGGAAATACAGTTTTGCAGAGTAAAGACATATACGTACGCATTGGAAACTCCTTACGAGAAGAAATAACGCATAGTACAAAATTAGCTTGTATCTCCAAAACTACACGTTGTATCTCGAAAGGAATTGTTGTGGCGTGTACGTCTTAACATGTAGCATCTAAAGAGAACCAAAAGGAGAATTTTCTTTCGTCAAAATTTTTCAGAAAATCACGTTTTAAGGAAATCCCGCATCGTGCGAAATTATCTTGTTTTTCCTAAACAACACGTTGTAAGTCGAAAAGCTTTCATGTTGCGTGTATGTCTAAGTGTGTAGCCTCAAAAGAGAAGGCACAGGACAGTTTTCTCTCGAAAGGATATGTAAGAATACCACTTCATAAGGAAATACAGTTTTGCAGAGTAAAGACATATACGTACGCATTGGAAACTCTTTACGAGAAGAAATAACGCATAGTACAAAATTAGCTTGTATCTCCAAAACTACACGTTGTATCTCGAAAAGAATTGTTGTGGCGTGTACGTCTTAACGTGTAGCATCTAAAGAGAACCAAAAGGAGAATTTTCTTTCGTCAAAATTTTTCAGAAAATCACGTTTTAAGGAAATCCCGCATCGTGCGAAATTATCTTGTTTTTCCTAAACAACACGTTGTAAGTCGAAAAGCTTTCATGTTGCGTGTATGTCTACGTGTGTAGCCTCAAAAGAGAAGGCACAGGACAGTTTTCTCTCGAAAGGATATGTAAGAATACCACTTCATAAGGAAATACAGTTTTGCAGAGTAAAGACATATACGTACGCATTGGAAACTCTTTACGAGAAGAAATAACGCATAGTACAAAATTAGCTTGTATCTCCAAAACTACACGTTGTATCTCGAAAAGAATTGTTGTGGCGTGTACGTCTTAACATGTAGCATCTAAAGAGAACCACAAGGAGAATTTTCTTTCGTCAAAATTTTTCAGAAAATCACGTTTTAAGGAAATCCCGCATCATGCGAAAATATCTTGTTTTTCCTAAACAACACGTTGTAAGTCGAAAAGCTTTCATGTTGCGTGTATGTCTCAGTGTGTAGCCTCAAAAGAGAAGGCACAGGACAGTTTTCTCTCGAAAGGATATGTAAGAATACCACTTCATAAGGAAATACAGTTTTGCAGAGTAAAGACATATACGTACGCATTGGAAACTCTTTACGAGAAGAAATAACGCATAGTACAAAATTAGCTTGTATCTCCAAAACTACACGTTGTATCTCGAAAAGAATTGTTGTGGCGTGTACGTCTTAACATGTAGCATCTAAAGAGAACCAAAAGGAGAATTTTCTTTCGTCAAAATTTTTCAGAAAATCACGTTTTATGGAAATCCCGCATCGTGCGAAATTATCTTGTTTTTCCTAAACAACACGTTGTAAGTCGAAAAGCTTTCATGTTGCGTGTATGTCTAAGTGTGTAGCCTCAAAAGAGAAGGCACAGGACAGTTTTCTCTCGAAAGGATATGTAAGAATACCACTTCATAAGGAAATACAGTTTTGCAGAGTAAAGACATATACGTACGCATTGGAAACTCTTTACGAGAAGAAATAACGCATAGTAAAAATTAGCTTGTATCTCCAAAACTACACGTTGTATCTCGAAAAGAATTGTTGTGGCGTGTACGTCTTAACATGTAGCATCTAAAGAGAACCAAAAGGAGAATTTTCTTTCGTCAAAATTTTTCAGAAAATCACGTTTTAAGGAAATCCCGCATCGTGCGAAATTATCTTGTTTTTCCTAAACAACACGTTGTAAGTCGAAAAGCTTTCATGTTGCGTGGATGTCTAAGTGTGTAGCCTCAAAAGAGAAGGCACAGGACAGTTTTCTCTCGAAAGGATATGTAAGAATACCACTTCATAAGGAAATACAGTTTTGCAGAGTAAAGACATATACGTACGCATTGGCAACTCTTTACGAGAAGAAATAACGCATAGTACAAAATTAGCTTGTATCTCCAAAACTACACGTTGTATCTCGAAAAGAATTGTTGTGGCGTGTACGTCTTAACATGTAGCATCTAAAGAGAACCAAAAGGAGAATTTTCTTTCGTCAAAATTTTTCAGAAAATCACGTTTTAAGGAAATCCCGCATCGTGCGAAATTATCTTGTTTTTCCTAAACAACACGTTGTAAGTCGAAAAGCTTTCATGTTGCGTGTATGTCTAAGTGTGTAGCCTCAAAAGAGAAGGCACAGGACAGTTTTCTCTCGAAAGGATATGTAAGAATACCACTTCATAAGGAAATACAGTTTTGCAGAGTAAAGACATATACGTATGCATTGGAAACTCTTTACGAGAAGTAATAACGCATAGTACAAAATTAGCTTGTATCTCCAAAACTACACGTTGTATCTCGAAAAGAATTGTTGTGGCGTGTACGTCTTAACATGTAGCATCTAAAGAGAACCAAAAGGAGAATTTTCTTTCGACAAAATTTTTCAGAAAATCACGTTTTATGGAAATCCCGCATCGTGCGAAATTATCTTGTTTTTCCTAAACAACACGTTGTAAGTCGAAAAGCTTTCATGTTGCGTGTATGTCTAAGTGTGTAGCCTCAAAAGAGAAGGCACAGGACAGTTTTCTCTCGAAAGGATATGTAAGAATACCACTTCATAAGGAAATACAGTTTTGCAGAGTAAAGACATATACGTACGCATTGGAAACTCCTTACGAGAAGAAATAATGCATAGTACAAAATTAGCTTGTATCTCCAAAACTACACGTTGTATCTCGAAAGGAATTGTTGTGGCGTGTACGTCTTAACATGTAGCATCTAAAGAGAACCAAAAGGAGAATTTTCTTTCGTCAAAATTTTTCAGAAAATCACGTTTTAAGGAAATCCCGCATCGTGCGAAATTATCTTGTTTTTCCTAAACAACACGTTGTAAGTCGAAAAGCTTTCATGTTGCGTGTATGTCTAAGTGTGTAGCCTCAAAAGAGAAGGCACAGGACAGTTTTCTCTCGAAAGGATATGTAAGAATACCACTTCATAAGGAAATACAGTTTTGCAGAGTAAAGACATATACGTACGCATTGGAAACTCTTTACGAGAAGAAATAACGCATAGTACAAAATTAGCTTGTATCTCCAAAACTACACGTTGTATCTCGAAAAGAATTGTTGTGGCGTGTACGTCTTAACGTGTAGCATCTAAAGAGAACCAAAAGGAGAATTTTCTTTCGTCAAAATTTTTCAGAAAATCACGTTTTAAGGAAATCCCGCATCGTGCGAAATTATCTTGTTTTTCCTAAACAACACGTTGTAAGTCGATAAGCTTTCATGTTGCGTGTATGCTTAAGTGTGTAGCCTCAAAAGAGAAGGCACAGGACAGTTATCTCTCGAAAGGATATGTAAGAATACCACTTCATAAGGAAATACAGTTTTGCAGAGTAAAGACATATACGTACGCATTGGAAACTCCTTACGAGAAGAAATAACGCATAGTACAAAATTTGCTTGTATCTCCAAAACTACACGTTGTATCTCGAAAAGAATTGTTGTGGCGTGTACGTCTTAACATGTAGCATCTAAAGAGAACCAAAAGGAGAATTTTCTTTCGTCAAAATTTTTCAGAAAATCACGTTTTAAGGAAATCCCGCATCGTGCGAAATTATCTTGTTTTTCCTAAACAACACGTTGTAAGTCGAAAAGCTTTCATGTTGCGTGTATGTCTAAGTGTGTAGCCTCAAAAGAGAAGGCACAGGACAGTTTTCTCTCGAAAGGATATGTAAGAATACCACTTCATAAGGAAATACAGTTTTGCAGAGTAAAGACATATACGTACGCATTGGAAACTCTTTACGAGAAGAAATAACGCATAGTAAAAATTAGCTTGTATCTCCAAAACTACACGTTGTATCTCGAAAAGAATTGTTGTGGCGTGTACGTCTTAACATGTAGCATCTAAAGAGAACCAAAAGGAGAATTTTCTTTCGTCAAAATTTTTCAGAAAATCACGTTTTAAGGAAATCCCGCATCGTGCGAAATTATCTTGTTTTTCCTAAACAACACGTTGTAAGTCGAAAAGCTTTCATGTTGCGTGGATGTCTAAGTGTGTAGCCTCAAAAGAGAAGGCACAGGACAGTTTTCTCTCGAAAGGATATGTAAGAATACCACTTCATAAGGAAATACAGTTTTGCAGAGTAAAGACATATACGTACGCATTGGCAACTCTTTAAGAGAAGAAATAACGCATAGTACAAAATTAGCTTGTATCTCCAAAACTACACGTTGTATCTCGAAAAGAATTGTTGTGGCGTGTACGTCTTAACATGTAGCATCTAAAGAGAACCAAAAGGAGAATTTTCTTTCGTCAAAATTTTTCAGAAAATCACGTTTTAAGGAAATCCCGCATCGTGCGAAATTATCTTGTTTTTCCTAAACAACACGTTGTAAGTCGAAAATCTTTCATGTTGCGTGTATGTCTAAGTGTGTAGCCTCAAAAGAGAAGGCACAGGACAGTTTTCTCTCGAAAGGATATGTAAGAATACCACTTCATAAGGAAATACAGTTTTGCAGAGTAAAGACATATACGTACGCATTGGAAACTCCTTACGAGAAGAAATAACGCATAGTACAAAATTAGCTTGTATCTCCAAAACTACACGTTGTATCTCGAAAGGAATTGTTGTGGCGTGTACGTCTTAACATGTAGCATCTAAAGAGAACCAAAAGGAGAATTTTCTTTCGTCAAAATTTTTCAGAAAATCACGTTTTAAGGAAATCCCGCATCGTGCGAAATTATCTTGTTTTTCCTAAACAACACGTTGTAAGTCGAAAAGCTTTCATGTTGCGTGTATGTCTAAGTGTGTAGCCTCAAAAGAGAAGGCACAGGACAGTTTTCTCTCGAAAGGATATGTAAGAATACCACTTCATAAGGAAATACAGTTTTGCAGAGTAAAGACATATACGTACGCATTGGAAACTCTTTACGAGAAGAAATAACGCATAGTACAAAATTAGCTTGTATCTCCAAAACTACACGTTGTATCTCGAAAAGAATTGTTGTGGCGTGTACGTCTTAACGTGTAGCATCTAAAGAGAACCAAAAGGAGAATTTTCTTTCGTCAAAATTTTTCAGAAAATCACGTTTTAAGGAAATCCCGCATCGTGCGAAATTATCTTGTTTTTCCTAAACAACACGTTGTAAGTCGAAAAGCTTTCATGTTGCGTGTATGTCTACGTGTGTAGCCTCAAAAGAGAAGGCACAGGACAGTTTTCTCTCGAAAGGATATGTAAGAATACCACTTCATAAGGAAATACAGTTTTGCAGAGTAAAGACATATACGTACGCATTGGAAACTCTTTACGAGAAGAAATAACGCATAGTACAAAATTAGCTTGTATCTCCAAAACTACACGTTGTATCTCGAAAAGAATTGTTGTGGCGTGTACGTCTTAACATGTAGCATCTAAAGAGAACCACAAGGAGAATTTTCTTTCGTCAAAATTTTTCAGAAAATCACGTTTTAAGGAAATCCCGCATCATGCGAAAATATCTTGTTTTTCCTAAACAACACGTTGTAAGTCGAAAAGCTTTCATGTTGCGTGTATGTCTCAGTGTGTAGCCTCAAAAGAGAAGGCACAGGACAGTTTTCTCTCGAAAGGATATGTAAGAATACCACTTCATAAGGAAATACAGTTTTGCAGAGTAAAGACATATACGTACGCATTGGAAACTCTTTACGAGAAGAAATAACGCATAGTACAAAATTAGCTTGTATCTCCAAAACTACACGTTGTATCTCGAAAAGAATTGTTGTGGCGTGTACGTCTTAACATGTAGCATCTAAAGAGAACCAAAAGGAGAATTTTCTTTCGTCAAAATTTTTCAGAAAATCACGTTTTATGGAAATCCCGCATCGTGCGAAATTATCTTGTTTTTCCTAAACAACACGTTGTAAGTCGAAAAGCTTTCATGTTGCGTGTATGTCTAAGTGTGTAGCCTCAAAAGAGAAGGCACAGGACAGTTTTCTCTCGAAAGGATATGTAAGAATACCACTTCATAAGGAAATACAGTTTTGCAGAGTAAAGACATATACGTACGCATTGGAAACTCTTTACGAGAAGAAATAACGCATAGTAAAAATTAGCTTGTATCTCCAAAACTACACGTTGTATCTCGAAAAGAATTGTTGTGGCGTGTACGTCTTAACATGTAGCATCTAAAGAGAACCAAAAGGAGAATTTTCTTTCGTCAAAATTTTTCAGAAAATCACGTTTTAAGGAAATCCCGCATCGTGCGAAATTATCTTGTTTTTCCTAAACAACACGTTGTAAGTCGAAAAGCTTTCATGTTGCGTGGATGTCTAAGTGTGTAGCCTCAAAAGAGAAGGCACAGGACAGTTTTCTCTCGAAAGGATATGTAAGAATACCACTTCATAAGGAAATACAGTTTTGCAGAGTAAAGACATATACGTACGCATTGGCAACTCTTTACGAGAAGAAATAACGCATAGTACAAAATTAGCTTGTATCTCCAAAACTACACGTTGTATCTCGAAAAGAATTGTTGTGGCGTGTACGTCTTAACATGTAGCATCTAAAGAGAACCAAAAGGAGAATTTTCTTTCGTCAAAATTTTTCAGAAAATCACGTTTTAAGGAAATCCCGCATCGTGCGAAATTATCTTGTTTTTCCTAAACAACACGTTGTAAGTCGAAAAGCTTTCATGTTGCGTGTATGTCTAAGTGTGTAGCCTCAAAAGAGAAGGCACAGGACAGTTTTCTCTCGAAAGGATATGTAAGAATACCACTTCATAAGGAAATACAGTTTTGCAGAGTAAAGACATATACGTATGCATTGGAAACTCTTTACGAGAAGTAATAACGCATAGTACAAAATTAGCTTGTATCTCCAAAACTACACGTTGTATCTCGAAAAGAATTGTTGTGGCGTGTACGTCTTAACATGTAGCATCTAAAGAGAACCAAAAGGAGAATTTTCTTTCGACAAAATTTTTCAGAAAATCACGTTTTATGGAAATCCCGCATCGTGCGAAATTATCTTGTTTTTCCTAAACAACACGTTGTAAGTCGAAAAGCTTTCATGTTGCGTGTATGTCTAAGTGTGTAGCCTCAAAAGAGAAGGCACAGGACAGTTTTCTCTCGAAAGGATATGTAAGAATACCACTTCATAAGGAAATACAGTTTTGCAGAGTAAAGACATATACGTACGCATTGGAAACTCCTTACGAGAAGAAATAATGCATAGTACAAAATTAGCTTGTATCTCCAAAACTACACGTTGTATCTCGAAAGGAATTGTTGTGGCGTGTACGTCTTAACATGTAGCATCTAAAGAGAACCAAAAGGAGAATTTTCTTTCGTCAAAATTTTTCAGAAAATCACGTTTTAAGGAAATCCCGCATCGTGCGAAATTATCTTGTTTTTCCTAAACAACACGTTGTAAGTCGAAAAGCTTTCATGTTGCGTGTATGTCTAAGTGTGTAGCCTCAAAAGAGAAGGCACAGGACAGTTTTCTCTCGAAAGGATATGTAAGAATACCACTTCATAAGGAAATACAGTTTTGCAGAGTAAAGACATATACGTACGCATTGGAAACTCTTTACGAGAAGAAATAACGCATAGTACAAAATTAGCTTGTATCTCCAAAACTACACGTTGTATCTCGAAAAGAATTGTTGTGGCGTGTACGTCTTAACGTGTAGCATCTAAAGAGAACCAAAAGGAGAATTTTCTTTCGTCAAAATTTTTCAGAAAATCACGTTTTAAGGAAATCCCGCATCGTGCGAAATTATCTTGTTTTTCCTAAACAACACGTTGTAAGTCGATAAGCTTTCATGTTGCGTGTATGCTTAAGTGTGTAGCCTCAAAAGAGAAGGCACAGGACAGTTATCTCTCGAAAGGATATGTAAGAATACCACTTCATAAGGAAATACAGTTTTGCAGAGTAAAGACATATACGTACGCATTGGAAACTCCTTACGAGAAGAAATAACGCATAGTACAAAATTAGCTTGTATCTCCAAAACTACACGTTGTATCTCGAAAAGAATTGTTGTGGCGTGTACGTCTTAACATGTAGCATCTAAAGAGAACCAAAAGGAGAATTTTCTTTCGTCAAAATTTTTCAGAAAATCACGTTTTAAGGAAATCCCGCATCGTGCGAAATTATCTTGTTTTTCCTAAACAACACGTTGTAAGTCGAAAAGCTTTCATGTTGCGTGTATGTCTAAGTGTGTAGCCTCAAAAGAGAAGGCACAGGACAGTTTTCTCTCGAAAGGATATGTAAGAATACCACTTCATAAGGAAATACAGTTTTGCAGAGTAAAGACATATACGTACGCATTGGAAACTCTTTACGAGAAGAAATAACGCATAGTAAAAATTAGCTTGTATCTCCAAAACTACACGTTGTATCTCGAAAAGAATTGTTGTGGCGTGTACGTCTTAACATGTAGCATCTAAAGAGAACCAAAAGGAGAATTTTCTTTCGTCAAAATTTTTCAGAAAATCACGTTTTAAGGAAATCCCGCATCGTGCGAAATTATCTTGTTTTTCCTAAACAACACGTTGTAAGTCGAAAAGCTTTCATGTTGCGTGGATGTCTAAGTGTGTAGCCTCAAAAGAGAAGGCACAGGACAGTTTTCTCTCGAAAGGATATGTAAGAATACCACTTCATAAGGAAATACAGTTTTGCAGAGTAAAGACATATACGTACGCATTGGCAACTCTTTAAGAGAAGAAATAACGCATAGTACAAAATTAGCTTGTATCTCCAAAACTACACGTTGTATCTCGAAAAGAATTGTTGTGGCGTGTACGTCTTAACATGTAGCATCTAAAGAGAACCAAAAGGAGAATTTTCTTTCGTCAAAATTTTTCAGAAAATCACGTTTTAAGGAAATCCCGCATCGTGCGAAATTATCTTGTTTTTCCTAAACAACACGTTGTAAGTCGAAAATCTTTCATGTTGCGTGTATGTCTAAGTGTGTAGCCTCAAAAGAGAAGGCACAGGACAGTTTTCTCTCGAAAGGATATGTAAGAATACCACTTCATAAGGAAATACAGTTTTGCAGAGTAAAGACATATACGTACGCATTGGAAACTCCTTACGAGAAGAAATAACGCATAGTACAAAATTAGCTTGTATCTCCAAAACTACACGTTGTATCTCGAAAGGAATTGTTGTGGCGTGTACGTCTTAACATGTAGCATCTAAAGAGAACCAAAAGGAGAATTTTCTTTCGTCAAAATTTTTCAGAAAATCACGTTTTAAGGAAATCCCGCATCGTGCGAAATTATCTTGTTTTTCCTAAACAACACGTTGTAAGTCGAAAAGCTTTCATGTTGCGTGTATGTCTAAGTGTGTAGCCTCAAAAGAGAAGGCACAGGACAGTTTTCTCTCGAAAGGATATGTAAGAATACCACTTCATAAGGAAATACAGTTTTGCAGAGTAAAGACATATACGTACGCATTGGAAACTCTTTACGAGAAGAAATAACGCATAGTACAAAATTAGCTTGTATCTCCAAAACTACACGTTGTATCTCGAAAAGAATTGTTGTGGCGTGTACGTCTTAACGTGTAGCATCTAAAGAGAACCAAAAGGAGAATTTTCTTTCGTCAAAATTTTTCAGAAAATCACGTTTTAAGGAAATCCCGCATCGTGCGAAATTATCTTGTTTTTCCTAAACAACACGTTGTAAGTCGAAAAGCTTTCATGTTGCGTGTATGTCTACGTGTGTAGCCTCAAAAGAGAAGGCACAGGACAGTTTTCTCTCGAAAGGATATGTAAGAATACCACTTCATAAGGAAATACAGTTTTGCAGAGTAAAGACATATACGTACGCATTGGAAACTCTTTACGAGAAGAAATAACGCATAGTACAAAATTAGCTTGTATCTCCAAAACTACACGTTGTATCTCGAAAAGAATTGTTGTGGCGTGTACGTCTTAACATGTAGCATCTAAAGAGAACCACAAGGAGAATTTTCTTTCGTCAAAATTTTTCAGAAAATCACGTTTTAAGGAAATCCCGCATCATGCGAAAATATCTTGTTTTTCCTAAACAACACGTTGTAAGTCGAAAAGCTTTCATGTTGCGTGTATGTCTCAGTGTGTAGCCTCAAAAGAGAAGGCACAGGACAGTTTTCTCTCGAAAGGATATGTAAGAATACCACTTCATAAGGAAATACAGTTTTGCAGAGTAAAGACATATACGTACGCATTGGAAACTCTTTACGAGAAGAAATAACGCATAGTACAAAATTAGCTTGTATCTCCAAAACTACACGTTGTATCTCGAAAAGAATTGTTGTGGCGTGTACGTCTTAACATGTAGCATCTAAAGAGAACCAAAAGGAGAATTTTCTTTCGTCAAAATTTTTCAGAAAATCACGTTTTATGGAAATCCCGCATCGTGCGAAATTATCTTGTTTTTCCTAAACAACACGTTGTAAGTCGAAAAGCTTTCATGTTGCGTGTATGTCTAAGTGTGTAGCCTCAAAAGAGAAGGCACAGGACAGTTTTCTCTCGAAAGGATATGTAAGAATACCACTTCATAAGGAAATACAGTTTTGCAGAGTAAAGACATATACGTACGCATTGGAAACTCTTTACGAGAAGAAATAACGCATAGTAAAAATTAGCTTGTATCTCCAAAACTACACGTTGTATCTCGAAAAGAATTGTTGTGGCGTGTACGTCTTAACATGTAGCATCTAAAGAGAACCAAAAGGAGAATTTTCTTTCGTCAAAATTTTTCAGAAAATCACGTTTTAAGGAAATCCCGCATCGTGCGAAATTATCTTGTTTTTCCTAAACAACACGTTGTAAGTCGAAAAGCTTTCATGTTGCGTGGATGTCTAAGTGTGTAGCCTCAAAAGAGAAGGCACAGGACAGTTTTCTCTCGAAAGGATATGTAAGAATACCACTTCATAAGGAAATACAGTTTTGCAGAGTAAAGACATATACGTACGCATTGGCAACTCTTTACGAGAAGAAATAACGCATAGTACAAAATTAGCTTGTATCTCCAAAACTACACGTTGTATCTCGAAAAGAATTGTTGTGGCGTGTACGTCTTAACATGTAGCATCTAAAGAGAACCAAAAGGAGAATTTTCTTTCGTCAAAATTTTTCAGAAAATCACGTTTTAAGGAAATCCCGCATCGTGCGAAATTATCTTGTTTTTCCTAAACAACACGTTGTAAGTCGAAAAGCTTTCATGTTGCGTGTATGTCTAAGTGTGTAGCCTCAAAAGAGAAGGCACAGGACAGTTTTCTCTCGAAAGGATATGTAAGAATACCACTTCATAAGGAAATACAGTTTTGCAGAGTAAAGACATATACGTATGCATTGGAAACTCTTTACGAGAAGTAATAACGCATAGTACAAAATTAGCTTGTATCTCCAAAACTACACGTTGTATCTCGAAAAGAATTGTTGTGGCGTGTACGTCTTAACATGTAGCATCTAAAGAGAACCAAAAGGAGAATTTTCTTTCGACAAAATTTTTCAGAAAATCACGTTTTATGGAAATCCCGCATCGTGCGAAATTATCTTGTTTTTCCTAAACAACACGTTGTAAGTCGAAAAGCTTTCATGTTGCGTGTATGTCTAAGTGTGTAGCCTCAAAAGAGAAGGCACAGGACAGTTTTCTCTCGAAAGGATATGTAAGAATACCACTTCATAAGGAAATACAGTTTTGCAGAGTAAAGACATATACGTACGCATTGGAAACTCCTTACGAGAAGAAATAATGCATAGTACAAAATTAGCTTGTATCTCCAAAACTACACGTTGTATCTCGAAAGGAATTGTTGTGGCGTGTACGTCTTAACATGTAGCATCTAAAGAGAACCAAAAGGAGAATTTTCTTTCGTCAAAATTTTTCAGAAAATCACGTTTTAAGGAAATCCCGCATCGTGCGAAATTATCTTGTTTTTCCTAAACAACACGTTGTAAGTCGAAAAGCTTTCATGTTGCGTGTATGTCTAAGTGTGTAGCCTCAAAAGAGAAGGCACAGGACAGTTTTCTCTCGAAAGGATATGTAAGAATACCACTTCATAAGGAAATACAGTTTTGCAGAGTAAAGACATATACGTACGCATTGGAAACTCTTTACGAGAAGAAATAACGCATAGTACAAAATTAGCTTGTATCTCCAAAACTACACGTTGTATCTCGAAAAGAATTGTTGTGGCGTGTACGTCTTAACGTGTAGCATCTAAAGAGAACCAAAAGGAGAATTTTCTTTCGTCAAAATTTTTCAGAAAATCACGTTTTAAGGAAATCCCGCATCGTGCGAAATTATCTTGTTTTTCCTAAACAACACGTTGTAAGTCGATAAGCTTTCATGTTGCGTGTATGCTTAAGTGTGTAGCCTCAAAAGAGAAGGCACAGGACAGTTATCTCTCGAAAGGATATGTAAGAATACCACTTCATAAGGAAATACAGTTTTGCAGAGTAAAGACATATACGTACGCATTGGAAACTCCTTACGAGAAGAAATAACGCATAGTACAAAATTAGCTTGTATCTCCAAAACTACACGTTGTATCTCGAAAAGAATTGTTGTGGCGTGTACGTCTTAACATGTAGCATCTAAAGAGAACCAAAAGGAGAATTTTCTTTCGTCAAAATTTTTCAGAAAATCACGTTTTAAGGAAATCCCGCATCGTGCGAAATTATCTTGTTTTTCCTAAACAACACGTTGTAAGTCGAAAAGCTTTCATGTTGCGTGTATGTCTAAGTGTGTAGCCTCAAAAGAGAAGGCACAGGACAGTTTTCTCTCGAAAGGATATGTAAGAATACCACTTCATAAGGAAATACAGTTTTGCAGAGTAAAGACATATACGTACGCATTGGAAACTCTTTACGAGAAGAAATAACGCATAGTAAAAATTAGCTTGTATCTCCAAAACTACACGTTGTATCTCGAAAAGAATTGTTGTGGCGTGTACGTCTTAACATGTAGCATCTAAAGAGAACCAAAAGGAGAATTTTCTTTCGTCAAAATTTTTCAGAAAATCACGTTTTAAGGAAATCCCGCATCGTGCGAAATTATCTTGTTTTTCCTAAACAACACGTTGTAAGTCGAAAAGCTTTCATGTTGCGTGGATGTCTAAGTGTGTAGCCTCAAAAGAGAAGGCACAGGACAGTTTTCTCTCGAAAGGATATGTAAGAATACCACTTCATAAGGAAATACAGTTTTGCAGAGTAAAGACATATACGTACGCATTGGCAACTCTTTAAGAGAAGAAATAACGCATAGTACAAAATTAGCTTGTATCTCCAAAACTACACGTTGTATCTCGAAAAGAATTGTTGTGGCGTGTACGTCTTAACATGTAGCATCTAAAGAGAACCAAAAGGAGAATTTTCTTTCGTCAAAATTTTTCAGAAAATCACGTTTTAAGGAAATCCCGCATCGTGCGAAATTATCTTGTTTTTCCTAAACAACACGTTGTAAGTCGAAAATCTTTCATGTTGCGTGTATGTCTAAGTGTGTAGCCTCAAAAGAGAAGGCACAGGACAGTTTTCTCTCGAAAGGATATGTAAGAATACCACTTCATAAGGAAATACAGTTTTGCAGAGTAAAGACATATACGTACGCATTGGAAACTCCTTACGAGAAGAAATAACGCATAGTACAAAATTAGCTTGTATCTCCAAAACTACACGTTGTATCTCGAAAGGAATTGTTGTGGCGTGTACGTCTTAACATGTAGCATCTAAAGAGAACCAAAAGGAGAATTTTCTTTCGTCAAAATTTTTCAGAAAATCACGTTTTAAGGAAATCCCGCATAGTGCGAAATTATCTTGTTTTTCCTAAACAACACGTTGTAAGTCGAAAAGCTTTCATGTTGCGTGTATGTCTAAGTGTGTAGCCTCAAAAGAGAAGGCACAGGACAGTTTTCTCTCGAAAGGATATGTAAGAATACCACTTCATAAGGAAATACAGTTTTGCAGAGTAAAGACATATACGTACGCATTGGAAACTCTTTACGAGAAGAAATAACGCATAGTACAAAATTAGCTTGTATCTCCAAAAACTACACGTTGTATCTCGAAAAGAATTGTTGTGGCGTGTACGTCTTAACGTGTAGCATCTAAAGAGAACCAAAAGGAGAATTTTCTTTCGTCAAAATTTTCAGAAAATCACGTTTTAAGGAAATCCCGCATCGTGCGAAATTATCTTGTTTTTCCTAAACAACACGTTGTAAGTCGAAAAGCTTTCATGTTGCGTGTATGTCTACGTGTGTAGCCTCAAAAGAGAAGGCACAGGACAGTTTTCTCTCGAAAGGATATGTAAGAATACCACTTCATAAGGAAATACAGTTTTGCAGAGTAAAGACATATACGTACGCATTGGAAACTCTTTACGAGAAGAAATAACGCATAGTACAAAATTAGCTTGTATCTCCAAAACTACACGTTGTATCTCGAAAAGAATTGTTGTGGCGTGTACGTCTTAACATGTAGCATCTAAAGAGAACCACAAGGAGAATTTTCTTTCGTCAAAATTTTTCAGAAAATCACGTTTTAAGGAAATCCCGCATCATGCGAAAATATCTTGTTTTTCCTAAACAACACGTTGTAAGTCGAAAAGCTTTCATGTTGCGTGTATGTCTCAGTGTGTAGCCTCAAAAGAGAAGGCACAGGACAGTTTTCTCTCGAAAGGATATGTAAGAATACCACTTCATAAGGAAATACAGTTTTGCAGAGTAAAGACATATACGTACGCATTGGAAACTCTTTACGAGAAGAAATAACGCATAGTACAAAATTAGCTTGTATCTCCAAAACTACACGTTGTATCTCGAAAAGAATTGTTGTGGCGTGTACGTCTTAACATGTAGCATCTAAAGAGAACCAAAAGGAGAATTTTCTTTCGTCAAAATTTTTCAGAAAATCACGTTTTATGGAAATCCCGCATCGTGCGAAATTATCTTGTTTTTCCTAAACAACACGTTGTAAGTCGAAAAGCTTTCATGTTGCGTGTATGTCTAAGTGTGTAGCCTCAAAAGAGAAGGCACAGGACAGTTTTCTCTCGAAAGGATATGTAAGAATACCACTTCATAAGGAAATACAGTTTTGCAGAGTAAAGACATATACGTACGCATTGGAAACTCTTTACGAGAAGAAATAACGCATAGTAAAAATTAGCTTGTATCTCCAAAACTACACGTTGTATCTCGAAAAGAATTGTTGTGGCGTGTACGTCTTAACATGTAGCATCTAAAGAGAACCAAAAGGAGAATTTTCTTTCGTCAAAATTTTTCAGAAAATCACGTTTTAAGGAAATCCCGCATCGTGCGAAATTATCTTGTTTTTCCTAAACAACACGTTGTAAGTCGAAAAAGCTTTCATGTTGCGTGGATGTCTAAGTGTGTAGCCTCAAAAGAGAAGGCACAGGACAGTTTTCTCTCGAAAGGATATGTAAGAATACCACTTCATAAGGAAATACAGTTTTGCAGAGTAAAGACATATACGTACGCATTGGCAACTCTTTACGAGAAGAAATAACGCATAGTACAAAATTAGCTTGTATCTCCAAAACTACACGTTGTATCTCGAAAAGAATTGTTGTGGCGTGTACGTCTTAACATGTAGCATCTAAAGAGAACCAAAAGGAGAATTTTCTTTCGTCAAAATTTTTCAGAAAATCACGTTTTAAGGAAATCCCGCATCGTGCGAAATTATCTTGTTTTTCCTAAACAACACGTTGTAAGTCGAAAAGCTTCATGTTGCGTGTATGTCTAAGTGTGTAGCCTCAAAAGAGAAGGCACAGGACAGTTTTCTCTCGAAAGGATATGTAAGAATACCACTTCATAAGGAAATACAGTTTTGCAGAGTAAAGACATATACGTATGCATTGGAAACTCTTTACGAGAAGTAATAACGCATAGTACAAAATTAGCTTGTATCTCCAAAACTACACGTTGTATCTCGAAAAGAATTGTTGTGGCGTGTACGTCTTAACATGTAGCATCTAAAGAGAACCAAAAGGAGAATTTTCTTTCGACAAAATTTTTCAGAAAATCACGTTTTATGGAAATCCCGCATCGTGCGAAATTATCTTGTTTTTCCTAAACAACACGTTGTAAGTCGAAAAGCTTTCATGTTGCGTGTATGTCTAAGTGTGTAGCCTCAAAAGAGAAGGCACAGGACAGTTTTCTCTCGAAAGGATATGTAAGAATACCACTTCATAAGGAAATACAGTTTTGCAGAGTAAAGACATATACGTACGCATTGGAAACTCCTTACGAGAAGAAATAATGCATAGTACAAAATTAGCTTGTATCTCCAAAACTACACGTTGTATCTCGAAAGGAATTGTTGTGGCGTGTACGTCTTAACATGTAGCATCTAAAGAGAACCAAAAGGAGAATTTTCTTTCGTCAAAATTTTTCAGAAAATCACGTTTTAAGGAAATCCCGCATCGTGCGAAATTATCTTGTTTTTCCTAAACAACACGTTGTAAGTCGAAAAGCTTTCATGTTGCGTGTATGTCTAAGTGTGTAGCCTCAAAAGAGAAGGCACAGGACAGTTTTCTCTCGAAAGGATATGTAAGAATACCACTTCATAAGGAAATACAGTTTTGCAGAGTAAAGACATATACGTACGCATTGGAAACTCTTTACGAGAAGAAATAACGCATAGTACAAAATTAGCTTGTATCTCCAAAACTACACGTTGTATCTCGAAAAGAATTGTTGTGGCGTGTACGTCTTAACGTGTAGCATCTAAAGAGAACCAAAAGGAGAATTTTCTTTCGTCAAAATTTTTCAGAAAATCACGTTTTAAGGAAATCCCGCATCGTGCGAAATTATCTTGTTTTTCCTAAACAACACGTTGTAAGTCGAAAAGCTTTCATGTTGCGTGTATGTCTACGTGTGTAGCCTCAAAAGAGAAGGCACAGGACAGTTTTCTCTCGAAAGGATATGTAAGAATACCACTTCATAAGGAAATACAGTTTTGCAGAGTAAAGACATATACGTACGCATTGGAAACTCTTTACGAGAAGAAATAACGCATAGTACAAAATTAGCTTATATCTCCAAAACTACACGTTGTATCTCGAAAAGAATTGTTGTGGCGTGTACGTCTTAACATGTAGCATCTAAAGAGAACCAAAAGGAGAATTTTCTTTCGTCAAAATTTTTCAGAAAATCACGTTTTAAGGAAATCCCGCATCATGCGAAAATATCTTGTTTTTCCTAAACAACACGTTGTAAGTCGAAAAGCTTTCATGTTGCGTGTATGTCTAAGTGTGTAGCCTCAAAAGAGAAGGCACAGGACAGTTTTCTCTCGAAAGGATATGTAAGAATACCACTTCATAAGGAAATACAGTTTTGCAGAGTAAAGACATATACGTACGCATTGGAAACTCTTTACGAGAAGAAATAACGCATAGTACAAAATTAGCTTGTATCTCCAAAACTACACGTTGTATCTCGAAAAGAATTGTTGTGGCGTGTACGTCTTAACATGTAGCATCTAAAGAGAACCAAAAGGAGAATTTTCTTTCGTCAAAATTTTTCAGAAAATCACGTTTTATGGAAATCCCGCATCGTGCGAAATTATCTTGTTTTTCCTAAACAACACGTTGTAAGTCGAAAAGCTTTCATGTTGCGTGTATGTCTAAGTGTGTAGCCTCAAAAGAGAAGGCACAGGACAGTTTTCTCTCGAAAGGATATGTAAGAATACCACTTCATAAGGAAATACAGTTTTGCAGAGTAAAGACATATACGTACGCATTGGAAACTCTTTACGAGAAGAAATAACGCATAGTACAAAATTAGCTTGTATCTCCAAAACTACACGTTGTATCTCGAAAAGAATTGTTGTGGCGTGTACGTCTTAACATGTAGCATCTAAAGAGAACCAAAAGGAGAATTTTCTTTCGTCAAAATTTTTCAGAAAATCACGTTTTAAGGAAATCCCGCATCGTGCGAAAATATCTTGTTTTTCCTAAACAACACGTTGTAAGTCGAAAAGCTTTCATGTTGCGTGTATGTCTAAGTGTGTAGCCTCAAAATAGAAGGCACAGGACAGTTTTCTCTCGAAAGGATATGTAAGAATACCACTTCATAAGGAAATACAGTTTTGCAGAGTAAAGACATATACGTACGCATTGGAAACTCTTTACGAGAAGTAATAACGCATAGTACAAAATTAGCTTGTATCTCCAAAACTACACGTTGTATCTCGAAAAGAATTGTTGTGGCGTGTACGTCTTAACATGTAGCATCTAAAGAGAACCAAAAGGAGAATTTTCTTTCGACAAAATTTTTCAGAAAATCACGTTTTATGGAAATCCCGCATCGTGCGAAATTATCTTGTTTTTCCTAAACAACACGTTGTAAGTCGAAAAGCTTTCATGTTGCGTGTATGTCTAAGTGTGTAGCCTCAAAAGAGAAGGCACAGGACAGTTTTCTCTCGAAAGGATATGTAAGAATACCACTTCATAAGGAAATACAGTTTTGCAGAGTAAAGACATATACGTACGCATTGGAAACTCCTTACGAGAAGAAATAACGCATAGTACAAAATTAGCTTGTATCTCCAAAACTACACGTTGTATCTCGAAAGGAATTGTTGTGGCGTGTACGTCTTAACATGTAGCATCTAAAGAGAACCAAAAGGAGAATTTTCTTTCGTCAAAATTTTTCAGAAAATCACGTTTTAAGGAAATCCCGCATCGTGCGAAATTATCTTGTTTTTCCTAAACAACACGTTGTAAGTCGAAAAGCTTTCATGTTGCGTGTATGTCTAAGTGTGTAGCCTCAAAAGAGAAGGCACAGGACAGTTTTCTCTCGAAAGGATATGTAAGAATACCACTTCATAAGGAAATACAGTTTTGCAGAGTAAAGACATATACGTACGCATTGGAAACTCTTTACGAGAAGAAATAACGCATAGTACAAAATTAGCTTGTATCTCCAAAACTACACGTTGTATCTCGAAAAGAATTGTTGTGGCGTGTACGTCTTAACGTGTAGCATCTAAAGAGAACCAAAAGGAGAATTTTCTTTCGTCAAAATTTTTCAGAAAATCACGTTTTAAGGAAATCCCGCATCGTGCGAAATTATCTTGTTTTTCCTAAAAAACACATTGTAAGTCGAAAAGCTTTCATGTTGCGTGTATGTCTAAGTGTGTAGCCTCAAAAGAGAAGGCACAGGACAGTTTTCTCTCGAAAGGATATGTAAGAATACCACTTCATAAGGAAATACAGTTTTGCAGAGTAAAGACATATACGTACGCATTGGAAACTCTTTACGAGAAGAAATAACGCATAGTACAAAATTAGCTTGTATCTCCAAAACTACACGTTGTATCTCGAAAAGAATTGTTTGTGGCGTGTACGTCTTAACATGTAGCATCTAAAGAGAACCAAAAGGAGAATTTTCTTTCGTCAAAATTTTTCAGAAAATCACGTTTTAAGGAAATCCCGCATCGTGCGAAAATATCTTGTTTTTCCTAAACAACACGTTGTAAGTCGAAAAGCTTTCATGTTGCGTGTATGTCTAAGTGTGTAGCCTCAAAAGAGAAGGCACAGGACAGTTTTCTCTCGAAAGGATATGTAAGAATACCACTTCATAAGGAAATACAGTTTTGCAGAGTAAAGACATATACGTACGCATTGGAAACTCTTTACGAGAAGAAATAACGCATAGTACAAAATTAGCTTGTATCTCCAAAACTACACGTTGTATCTCGAAAAGAATTGTTGTGGCGTGTACGTCTTAACATGTAGCATCTAAAGAGAACCAAAAGGAGAATTTTCTTTCGTCAAAATTTTTCAGAAAATCACGTTTTATGGAAATCCCGCATCGTGCGAAATTATCTTGTTTTTCCTAAACAACACGTTGTAAGTCGAAAAGCTTTCATGTTGCGTGTATGTCTAAGTGTGTAGCCTCAAAAGAGAAGGCACAGGACAGTTTTCTCTCGAAAGGATATGTAAGAATACCACTTCATAAGGAAATACAGTTTTGCAGAGTAAAGACATATACGTACGCATTGGAAACTCCTTACGAGAAGAAATAACGCATAGTACAAAATTAGCTTGTATCTCCAAAACTACACGTTGTATCTCGAAAAGAATTGTTGTGGCGTGTACGTCTTAACATGTAGCATCTAAAGAGAACCAAAAGGAGAATTTTCTTTCGTCAAAATTTTTCAGAAAATCACGTTTTAAGGAAATCCCGCATCGTGCGAAATTATCTTGTTTTTCCTAAACAACACGTTGTAAGTCGAAAAGCTTTCATGTTGCGTGTATGTCTAAGTGTGTAGCCTCAAAAGAGAAGGCACAGGACAGTTTTCTCTCGAAAGGATATGTAAGAATACCACTTCATAAGGAAATACAGTTTTGCAGAGTAAAGACATATACGTACGCATTGGAAACTCCTTACGAGAAGAAATAACGCATAGTACAAAATTAGCTTGTATCTCCAAAACTACACGTTGTATCTCGAAAAGAATTGTTGTGGCGTGTACGTCTTAACATGTAGCATCTAAAGAGAACCAAAAGGAGAATTTTCTTTCGTCAAAATTTTTCAGAAAATCACGTTTTAAGGAAATCCCGCATCGTGCGAAATTATCTTGTTTTTCCTAAACAACACGTTGTAAGTCGAAAAGCTTTCATGTTGCGTGTATGTCTAAGTGTGTAGCCTCAAAAGAGAAGGCACAGGACAGTTTTCTCTCGAAAGGATATGTAAGAATACCACTTCATAAGGAAATACAGTTTTGCAGAGTAAAGACATATACGTACGCATTGGAAACTCTTTACGAGAAGAAATAACGCATAGTACAAAATTAGCTTGTATCTCCAAAACTACACGTTGTATCTCGAAAAGAATTGTTGTGGCGTGTACGTCTTAACATGTAGCATCTAAAGACAACCAAAAGGAGAATTTTCTTTCGTCAAAATTTTTCAGAAAATCACGTTTTAAGGAAATCCCGCATCGTGCGAAAATATCTTGTTTTTCCTAAACAACACGTTGTAAGTCGAAAAGCTTTCATGTTGCGTGTATGTCTAAGTGTGTAGCCTCAAAATAGAAGGCACAGGACAGTTTTCTCTCGAAAGGATATGTAAGAATACCACTTCATAAGGAAATACAGTTTTGCAGAGTAAAGACATATACGTACGCATTGGAAACTCTTTACGAGAAGTAATAACGCATAGTACAAAATTAGCTTGTATCTCCAAAACTACACGTTGTATCTCGAAAAGAATTGTTGTGGCGTGTACGTCTTAACATGTAGCATCTAAAGAGAACCAAAAGGAGAATTTTCTTTCGACAAAATTTTTCAGAAAATCACGTTTTATGGAAATCCCGCATCGTGCGAAATTATCTTGTTTTTCCTAAACAACACGTTGTAAGTCGAAAAGCTTTCATGTTGCGTGTATGTCTAAGTGTGTAGCCTCAAAAGAGAAGGCACAGGACAGTTTTCTCTCGAAAGGATATGTAAGAATACCACTTCATAAGGAAATACAGTTTTGCAGAGTAAAGACATATACGTACGCATTGGAAACTCCTTACGAGAAGAAATAACGCATAGTACAAAATTAGCTTGTATCTCCAAAACTACACGTTGTATCTCGAAAGGAATTGTTGTGGCGTGTACGTCTTAACATGTAGCATCTAAAGAGAACCAAAAGGAGAATTTTCTTTCGTCAAAATTTTTCAGAAAATCACGTTTTAAGGAAATCCCGCATCGTGCGAAATTATCTTGTTTTTCCTAAACAACACGTTGTAAGTCGAAAAGCTTTCATGTTGCGTGTATGTCTAAGTGTGTAGCCTCAAAAGAGAAGGCACAGGACAGTTTTCTCTCGAAAGGATATGTAAGAATACCACTTCATAAGGAAATACAGTTTTGCAGAGTAAAGACATATACGTACGCATTGGAAACTCTTTACGAGAAGAAATAACGCATAGTACAAAATTAGCTTGTATCTCCAAAACTACACGTTGTATCTCGAAAAGAATTGTTGTGGCGTGTACGTCTTAACGTGTAGCATCTAAAGAGAACCAAAAGGAGAATTTTCTTTCGTCAAAATTTTTCAGAAAATCACGTTTTAAGGAAATCCCGCATCGTGCGAAATTATCTTGTTTTTCCTAAAAAACACATTGTAAGTCGAAAAGCTTTCATGTTGCGTGTATGTCTAAGTGTGTAGCCTCAAAAGAGAAGGCACAGGACAGTTTTCTCTCGAAAGGATATGTAAGAATACCACTTCATATGGAAATACAGTTTTGCAGAGTAAAGACATATACGTACGCATTGGAAACTCTTTACGAGAAGAAATAACGCATAGTACAAAATTAGCTTGTATCTCCAAAACTACACGTTGTATCTCGAAAAGAATTGTTGTGGCGTGTACGTCTTAACATGTAGCATCTAAAGAGAACCAAAAGGAGAATTTTCTTTCGTCAAAATTTTTTCAGAAAATCACGTTTTAAGGAAATCCCGCATCGTGCGAAAATATCTTGTTTTCCTAAACAACACGTTGTAAGTCGAAAAGCTTTCATGTTGCGTGTATGTCTAAGTGTGTAGCCTCAAAAGAGAAGGCACAGGACAGTTTTCTCTCGAAAGGATATGTAAGAATACCACTTCATAAGGAAATACAGTTTTGCAGAGTAAAGACATATACGTACGCATTGGAAACTCTTTACGAGAAGAAATAACGCATAGTACAAAATTAGCTTGTATCTCCAAAACTACACGTTGTATCTCGAAAAGAATTGTTGTGGCGTGTACGTCTTAACATGTAGCATCTAAAGAGAACCAAAAGGAGAATTTTCTTTCGTCAAAATTTTTCAGAAAATCACGTTTTATGGAAATCCCGCATCGTGCGAAATTATCTTGTTTTTCCTAAACAACACGTTGTAAGTCGAAAAGCTTTCATGTTGCGTGTATGTCTAAGTGTGTAGCCTCAAAAGAGAAGGCACAGGACAGTTTTCTCTCGAAAGGATATGTAAGAATACCACTTCATAAGGAAATACAGTTTTGCAGAGTAAAGACATATACGTACGCATTGGAAACTCCTTACGAGAAGAAATAACGCATAGTACAAAATTAGCTTGTATCTCCAAAACTACACGTTGTATCTCGAAAAGAATTGTTGTGGCGTGTACGTCTTAACATGTAGCATCTAAAGAGAACCAAAAGGAGAATTTTCTTTCGTCAAAATTTTTCAGAAAATCACGTTTTAAGGAAATCCCGCATCGTGCGAAATTATCTTGTTTTTCCTAAACAACACGTTGTAAGTCGAAAAGCTTTCATGTTGCGTGTATGTCTAAGTGTGTAGCCTCAAAAGAGAAGGCACAGGACAGTTTTCTCTCGAAAGGATATGTAAGAATACCACTTCATAAGGAAATACAGTTTTGCAGAGTAAAGACATATACGTACGCATTGGAAACTCTTTACGAGAAGAAATAACGCATAGTACAAAATTAGCTTATATCTCCAAAACTACACGTTGTATCTCGAAAAGAATTGTTGTGGCGTGTACGTCTTAACATGTAGCATCTAAAGAGAACCAAAAGGAGAATTTTCTTTCGTCAAAATTTTTCAGAAAATCACGTTTTAAGGAAATCCCGCATCGTGCGAAATTATCTTGTTTTTCCTAAACAACACGTTGTAAGTCGAAAAGCTTTCATGTTGCGTGTATGTCTAAGTGTGTAGCCTCAAAAGAGAAGGCACAGGACAGTTTTCTCTCGAAAGGATATGTAAGAATACCACTTCATAAGGAAATACAGTTTTGCAGAGTAAAGACATATACGTACGCATTGGCAACTCTTTACGAGAAGAAATAACGCATAGTACAAAATTAGCTTGTATCTCCAAAACTACACGTTGTATCTCGAAAAGAATTGTTGTGGCGTGTACGTCTTAACATGTAGCATCTAAAGAGAACCAAAAGGAGAATTTTCTTTCGTCAAAATTTTTCAGAAAATCACGTTTTATGGAAATCCCGCATCGTGCGAAATTATCTTGTTTTTCCTAAACAACACGTTGTAAGTCGAAAAGCTTTCATGTTGCGTGTATGTCTAAGTGTGTAGCCTCAAAAGAGAAGGCACAGGACAGTTTTCTCTCGAAAGGATATGTAAGAATACCACTTCATAAGGAAATACAGTTTTGCAGAGTAAAGACATATACGTACGCATTGGAAACTCCTTACGAGAAGAAATAACGCATAGTACAAAATTAGCTTGTATCTCCAAAACTACACGTTGTATCTCGAAAAGAATTGTTGTGGCGTGTACGTCTTAACATGTAGCATCTAAAGAGAACCAAAAGGAGAATTTTCTTTCGTCAAAATTTTTCAGAAAATCACGTTTTAAGGAAATCCCGCATCGTGCGAAATTATCTTGTTTTTCCTAAACAACACGTTGTAAGTCGAAAAGCTTTCATGTTGCGTGTATGTCTAAGTTTGTAGCCTCAAAAGAGAAGGCACAGGACAGTTTTCTCTCGAAAGGATATGTAAGAATACCACTTCATAAGGAAATACAGTTTTGCAGAGTAAAGACATATACGTACGCATTGGAAACTCTTTACGAGAAGAAATAACGCATAGTACAAAATTAGCTTGTATCTCCAAAACTACACGTTGTATCTCGAAAAGAATTGTTGTGGCGTGTACGTCTTAACATGTAGCATCTAAAGAGAACCAAAAGGAGAATTTTCTTTCGTCAAAATTTTTCAGAAAATCACGTTTTAAGGAAATCCCGCATCGTGCGAAATTATCTTGTTTTTCCTAAACAACACGTTGTAAGTCGAAAAGCTTTCATGTTGCGTGGATGTCTAAGTGTGTAGCCTCAAAAGAGAAGGCACAGGACAGTTTTCTCTCGAAAGGATATGTAAGAATACCACTTCATAAGGAAATACAGTTTTGCAGAGTAAAGACATATACGTACGCATTGGCAACTCTTTACGAGAAGAAATAACGCATAGTACAAAATTAGCTTGTATCTCCAAAACTACACGTTGTATCTCGAAAAGAATTGTTGTGGCGTGTACGTCTTAACATGTAGCATCTAAAGAGAACCAAAAGGAGAATTTTCTTTCGTCAAAATTTTTCAGAAAATCACGTTTTAAGGAAATCCCGCATCGTGCGAAATTATCTTGTTTTTCCTAAACAACACGTTGTAAGTCGAAAAGCTTTCATGTTGCGTGTATGTCTAAGTGTGTAGCCTCAAAAGAGAAGGCACAGGACAGTTTTCTCTCGAAAGGATATGTAAGAATACCACTTCATAAGGAAATACAGTTTTGCAGAGTAAAGACATATACGTACGCATTGGAAACTCTTTACGAGAAGAAATAACGCATAGTACAAAATTAGCTTGTTTCTCCAAAACTACACGTTGTATCTCGAAAAGAATTGTTGTGGCGTGTACGTCTTAACGTGTAGCATCTAAAGAGAACCAAAAGGAGAATTTTCTTTCGTCAAATTTTTTCAGAAAATCACGTTTTAAGGAAATCACGCATCGTGCGAAATTATCTTGTTTTTCCTAAAAAACACGTTGTAAGTCGAAAAGCTTTCATGTTGCGTGTATGTCTAAGTGTGTAGCCTCAAAAGAGAAGGCACAGGACAGTTTTCTCTCGAAAGGATATGTAAGAATACCACTTCATAAGGAAATACAGTTTTGCAGAGTAAAGACATATACGTACGCATTGGAAACTCTTTACGAGAAGAAATAACGCATAGTACAAAATTAGCTTGTATCTCCAAATCTACACGTTGTATCTCGAAAAGAATTGTTGTGGCGTGTACGTCTTAACATGTAGCATCTAAAGAGAACCAAAAGCAGAATTTTCTTTCGTCAAAATTTTTCAGAAAATCACGTTTTAAGGAAATCCCGCATCGTGCGAAAATATCTTGTTTTTCCTAAACAACACGTTGTAAGTCGAAAAGCTTTCATGTTGCGTGTATGTCTAAGTGTGTAGCGTCAAAAGAGAAGGCACAGGACAGTTTTCTCTCGAAAGGATATGTAAGAATACCACTTCATAAGGAAATACAGTTTTGCAGAGTAAAGACATATACGTACGCATTGGAAACTCTTTACGAGAAGAAATAACGCATAGTACAAAATTAGCTTGTATCTCCAAAACTACACGTTGTATCTCGAAAAGAATTGTTGTGGCGTGTACGTCTTAACATGTAGCATCTAAAGAGAACCAAAAGGAGAATTTTCTTTCGTCAAAATTTTTCAGAAAATCACGTTTTATGGAAATCCCGCATCGTGCGAAATTATCTTGTTTTTCCTAAACAACACGTTGTAAGTCGAAAAGCTTTCATGTTGCGTGTATGTCTAAGTGTGTAGCCTCAAAAGAGAAGGCACAGGACAGTTTTCTCTCGAAAGGATATGTAAGAATACCACTTCATAAGGAAATACAGTTTTGCAGAGTAAAGACATATACGTACGCATTGGAAACTCTTTACGAGAAGAAATAACGCATAGTACAAAATTAGCTTGTATCTCCAAAACTACACGTTGTATCTCGAAAAGAATTGTTGTGGCGTGTACGTCTTAACATGTAGCATCTAAAGAGAACCAAAAGGAGAATTTTCTTTCGTCAAAATTTTTCAGAAAATCACGTTTTAAGGAAATCCCGCATCGTGCGAAATTATCTTGTTTTTCCTAAACAACACGTTGTAAGTCGAAAAGCTTTCATGTTGCGTGTATGTCTAAGTTTGTAGCCTCAAAAGAGAAGGCACAGGACAGTTTTCTCTCGAAAGGATATGTAAGAATACCACTTCATAAGGAAATACAGTTTTGCAGAGTAAAGACATATACGTACGCATTGGAAACTCTTTACGAGAAGAAATAACGCATAGTACAAAATTAGCTTGTATCTCCAAAACTACACGTTGTATCTCGAAAAGAATTGTTGTGGCGTGTACGTCTTAACATGTAGCATCTAAAGAGAACCAAAAGGAGAATTTTCTTTCGTCAAAATTTTTCAGAAAATCACGTTTTAAGGAAATCCCGCATCATGCGAAAATATCTTGTTTTTCCTAAACAACACGTTGTAAGTCGAAAAGCTTTCATGTTGCGTGTATGTCTAAGTGTGTAGCCTCAAAAGAGAAGGCACAGGACAGTTTTCTCTCGAAAGGATATGTAAGAATACCACTTCATAAGGAAATACAGTTTTGCAGAGTAAAGACATATACGTACGCATTGGAAACTCTTTACGAGAAGTAATAACGCATAGTACAAAATTAGCTTGTATCTCCAAAACTACACGTTGTATCTCGAAAAGAATTGTTGTGGCGTGTACGTCTTAACATGTAGCATCTAAAGAGAACCAAAAGGAGAATTTACTTTCGACAAAATTTTTCAGAAAATCACGTTTTATGGAAATCCCGCATCGTGCGAAATTATCTTGTTTTTCCTAAACAACACGTTGTAAGTCGAAAAGCTTTCATGTTGCGTGTATGTCTAAGTGTGTAGCCTCAAAAGAGAAGGCACAGGACAGTTTTCTCTCGAAAGGATATGTAAGAATACCACTTCATAAGGAAATACAGTTTTGCAGAGTAAAGACATATACGTACGCATTGGAAACTCTTTACGAGAAGAAATAACGCATAGTACAAAATTAGCTTGTATCTCCAAAACTACACGTTGTATCTCGAAAGGAATTGTTGTGGCGTGTACGTCTTAACATGTAGCATCTAAAGAGAACCAAAAGGAGAATTTTCTTTCGTCAAAATTTTTCAGAAAATCACGTTTTAAGGAAATCCCGCATCGTGCGAAATTATCTTGTTTTTCCTAAACAACACGTTGTAAGTCGAAAAGCTTTCATGTTGCGTGTATGTCTAAGTGTGTAGCCTCAAAAGAGAAGGCACAGGACAGTTTTCTCTCGAAAGGATATGTAAGAATACCACTTCATAAGGAAATACAGTTTTGCAGAGTAAAGACATATACGTACGCATTGGAAACTCTTTACGAGAAGAAATAACGCATAGTACAAAATTAGCTTGTATCTCCAAAACTACACGTTGTATCTCGAAAAGAATTGTTGTGGCGTGTACGTCTTAACGTGTAGCATCTAAAGAGAACCAAAAGGAGAATTTTCTTTCGTCAAAATTTTTCAGAAAATCACGTTTTAAGGAAATCCCGCATCGTGCGAAATTATCTTGTTTTTCCTAAAAAACACGTTGTAAGTCGAAAAGCTTTCATGTTGCATGTATGTCTAAGTGTGTAGCCTCAAAAGAGAAGGCACAGGACAGTTTTCTCTCGAAAGGATATGTAAGAATACCACTTCATAAGGAAATACAGTTTTGCAGAGTAAAGACATATACGTACGCATTGGAAACTCTTTACGAGAAGAAATAACGCATAGTACAAAATTAGCTTGTATCTCCAAAACTACACGTTGTATCTCGAAAAGAATTGTTGTGGCGTGTACGTCTTAACATGTAGCATCTAAAGAGAACCAAAAGGAGAATTTTCTTTCGTCAAAATTTTTCAGAAAATCACGTTTTAAGGAAATCCCGCATCGTGCGAAAATATCTTGTTTTTCCTAAACAACACGTTGTAAGTCGAAAAGCTTTCATGTTGCGTGTATGTCTAAGTGTGTAGCCTCAAAAGAGAAGGCACAGGACAGTTTTCTCTCGAAAGGATATGTAAGAATACCACTTCATAAGGAAATACAGTTTTGCAGAGTAAAGACATATACGTATGCATTGGAAACTCTTTACGAGAAGAAATAACGCATAGTACAAAATTAGCTTGTATCTCCAAAACTACACGTTGTATCTCGAAAAGAATTGTTGTGGCGTGTACGTCTTAACATGTAGCATCTAAAGAGAACCAAAAGGAGAATTTTCTTTCGTCAAAATTTTTCAGAAAATCACGTTTTAAGGAAATCCCGCATCGTGCGAAAATATCTTGTTTTTCCTAAACAACACGTTGTAAGTCGAAAAGCTTTCATGTTGCGTGTATGTCTACGTGTGTAGCCTCAAAAGAGAAGGCACAGGACAGTTTTCTCTCGAAAGGATATGTAAGAATACCAGTTCATAAGGAAATACAGTTTTGCAGAGTAAAGACATATACGTACGCATTGGAAACTCTTTACGAGAAGAAATAACGCATAGTACAAAATTAGCTTGTATCTCCAAAACTACACGTTGTATCTCGAAAAGAATTGTTGTGGCGTGTACGTCTTAACATGTAGCATCTAAAGAGAACCAAAAGGAGAATTTTCTTTCGTCAAAATTTTTCAGAAAATCACGTTTTAAGGAAATCCCGCATCATGCGAAAATATCTTGTTTTTCCTAAACAACACGTTGTAAGTCGAAAAGCTTTCATGTTGCGTGTATGTCTAAGTGTGTAGCCTCAAAAGAGAAGGCACAGGACAGTTTTCTCTCGAAAGGATATGTAAGAATACCACTTCATAAGGAAATATAGTTTTGCAGAGTAAAGACATATACGTACGCATTGGAAACTCTTTACGAGAAGTAATAACGCATAGTACAAAATTAGCTTGTATCTCCAAAACTACACGTTGTATCTCGAAAAGAATTGTTGTGGCGTGTACGTCTTAACATGTAGCATCTAAAGAGAACCAAAAGGAGAATTTTCTTTCGACAAAATTTTTCAGAAAATCACGTTTTATGGAAATCCCGCATCGTGCGAAATTATCTTGTTTTTCCTAAACAACACGTTGTAAGTCGAAAAGCTTTCATGTTGCGTGTATGTCTAAGTGTGTAGCCTCAAAAGAGAAGGCACAGGACAGTTTTCTCTCGAAAGGATATGTAAGAATACCACTTCATAAGGAAATACAGTTTTGCAGAGTAAAGACATATACGTACGCATTGGAAACTCCTTACGAGAAGAAATAACGCATAGTACAAAATTAGCTTGTATCTCCAAAACTACACGTTGTATCTCGAAAGGAATTGTTGTGGCGTGTACGTCTTAACATGTAGCATCTAAAGAGAACCAAAAGGAGAATTTTCTTTCGTCAAAATTTTTCAGAAAATCACGTTTTAAGGAAATCCCGCATCGTGCGAAATTATCTTGTTTTTCCTAAACAACACGTTGTAAGTCGAAAAGCTTTCATGTTGCGTGTATGTCTAAGTGTGTAGCCTCAAAAGAGAAGGCACAGGACAGTTTTCTCTCGAAAGGATATGTAAGAATACCACTTCATAAGGAAATACAGTTTTGCAGAGTAAAGACATATACGTACGCATTGGAAACTCTTTACGAGAAGAAATAACGCATAGTACAAAATTAGCTTGTATCTCCAAAACTACACGTTGTATCTCGAAAAGAATTGTTGTGGCGTGTACGTCTTAACGTGTAGCATCTAAAGAGAACCAAAAGGAGAATTTTCTTTCGTCAAAATTTTTCAGAAAATCACGTTTTAAGGAAATCCCGCATCGTGCGAAATTATCTTGTTTTTCCTAAAAAACACGTTGTAAGTCGAAAAGCTTTCATGTTGCGTGTATGTCTAAGTGTGTAGCCTCAAAAGAGAAGGCACAGGACAGTTTTCTCTCGAAAGGATATGTAAGAATACCACTTCATAAGGAAATACAGTTTTGCAGAGTAAAGACATATACGTACGCATTGGAAACTCTTTACGAGAAGAAATAACGCATAGTACAAAATTAGCTTGTATCTCCAAAACTACACGTTGTATCTCGAAAAGAATTGTTGTGGCGTGTACGTCTTAACATGTAGCATCTAAAGAGAACCAAAAGGAGAATTTTCTTTCGTCAAAATTTTTCAGAAAATCACGTTTTAAGGAAATCCCGCATCGTGCGAAAATATCTTGTTTTTCCTAAACAACACGTTGTAAGTCGAAAAGCTTTCATGTTGCGTGTATGTCTAAGTGTGTAGCCTCAAAAGAGAAGGCACAGGACAGTTTTCTCTCGAAAGGATATGTAAGAATACCACTTCATAAGGAAATACAGTTTTGCAGAGTAAAGACATATACGTACGCATTGGAAACTCCTTACGAGAAGAAATAACGCATAGTACAAAATTAGCTTGTATCTCCAAAACTACACGTTGTATCTCGAAAAGAATTGTTGTGGCGTGTACGTCTTAACATGTAGCATCTAAAGAGAACCAAAAGGAGAATTTTCTTTCGTCAAAATTTTTCAGAAAATCACGTTTTAAGGAAATCCCGCATCGTGCGAAATTATCTTGTTTTTCCTAAACAACATGTTGTAAGTCGAAAAGCTTTCATGTTGCGTGTATGTCTAAGTGTGTAGCCTCAAAAGAGAAGGCACAGGACAGTTTTCTCTCGAAAGGATATGTAAGAATACCACTTCATAAGGAAATACAGTTTTGCAGAGTAAAGACATATACGTACGCATTGGAAACTCTTTACGAGAAGTAATAACGCATAGTACAAAATTAGCTTGTATCTCCAAAACTACACGTTGTATCTCGAAAAGAATTGTTGTGGCGTGTACGTCTTAACATGTAGCATCTAAAGAGAACCAAAAGGAGAATTTTCTTTCGACAAAATTTTTCAGAAAATCACGTTTTATGGAAATCCCGCATCGTGCGAAATTATCTTGTTTTTCCTAAACAACACGTTGTAAGTCGAAAAGCTTTCATGTTGCGTGTATGTCTAAGTGTGTAGCCTCAAAAGAGAAGGCACAGGACAGTTTTCTCTCGAAAGGATATGTAAGAATACCACTTCATAAGGAAATACAGTTTTGCAGAGTAAAGACATATACGTACGCATTGGAAACTCCTTACGAGAAGAAATAACGCATAGTACAAAATTAGCTTGTATCTCCAAAACTACACGTTGTATCTCGAAAGGAATTGTTGTGGCGTGTACGTCTTAACATGTAGCATCTAAAGAGAACCAAAAGGAGAATTTTCTTTCGTCAAAATTTTTCAGAAAATCACGTTTTAAGGAAATCCCGCATCGTGCGAAATTATCTTGTTTTTCCTAAACAACACGTTGTAAGTCGAAAAGCTTTCATGTTGCGTGTATGTCTAAGTGTGTAGCCTCAAAAGAGAAGGCACAGGACAGTTTTCTCTCGAAAGGATATGTAAGAATACCACTTCATAAGGAAATACAGTTTTGCAGAGTAAAGACATATACGTACGCATTGGAAACTCTTTACGAGAAGAAATAACGCATAGTACAAAATTAGCTTGTATCTCCAAAACTACACGTTGTATCTCGAAAAGAATTGTTGTGGCGTGTACGTCTTAACGTGTAGCATCTAAAGAGAACCAAAAGGAGAATTTTCTTTCGTCAAAATTTTTCAGAAAATCACGTTTTAAGGAAATCCCGCATCGTGCGAAATTATCTTGTTTTTCCTAAAAAACACGTTGTAAGTCGAAAAGCTTTCATGTTGCGTGTATGTCTAAGTGTGTAGCCTCAAAAGAGAAGGCACAGGACAGTTTTCTCTCGAAAGGATATGTAAGAATACCACTTCATAAGGAAATACAGTTTTGCAGAGTAAAGACATATACGTACGCATTCGAAACTCTTTACGAGAAGAAATAACGCATAGTACAAAATTAGCTTGTATCTCCAAAACTACACGTTGTATCTCGAAAAGAATTGTTGTGGCGTGTACGTCTTAACATGTAGCATCTAAAGAGAACCAAAAGGAGAATTTTCTTTCGTCAAAATTTTTCAGAAAATCACGTTTTAAGGAAATCCCGCATCGTGCGAAAATATCTTGTTTTTCCTAAACAACACGTTGTAAGTCGAAAAGCTTTCATGTTGCGTGTATGTCTAAGTGTGTAGCCTCAAAAGAGAAGGCACAGGACAGTTTTCTCTCGAAAGGATATGTAAGAATACCACTTCATAAGGAAATACAGTTTTGCAGAGTAAAGACATATACGTACGCATTGGAAACTCCTTACGAGAAGAAATAACGCATAGTACAAAATTAGCTTGTATCTCCAAAACTACACGTTGTATCTCGAAAAGAATTGTTGTGGCGTGTACGTCTTAACATGTAGCATCTAAAGAGAACCAAAAGGAGAATTTTCTTTCGTCAAAATTTTTCAGAAAATCACGTTTTAAGGAAATCCCGCATCGTGCGAAATTATCTTGTTTTTCCTAAACAACATGTTGTAAGTCGAAAAGCTTTCATGTTGCGTGTATGTCTAAGTGTGTAGCCTCAAAAGAGAAGGCACAGGACAGTTTTCTCTCGAAAGGATATGTAAGAATACCACTTCATAAGGAAATACAGTTTTGCAGAGTAAAGACATATACGTACGCATTGGAAACTCTTTACGAGAAGTAATAACGCATAGTACAAAATTAGCTTGTATCTCCAAAACTACACGTTGTATCTCGAAAAGAATTGTTGTGGCGTGTACGTCTTAACATGTAGCATCTAAAGAGAACCAAAAGGAGAATTTTCTTTCGACAAAATTTTTCAGAAAATCACGTTTTATGGAAATCCCGCATCGTGCGAAATTATCTTGTTTTTCCTAAACAACACGTTGTAAGTCGAAAAGCTTTCATGTTGCGTGTATGTCTAAGTGTGTAGCCTCAAAAGAGAAGGCACAGGACAGTTTTCTCTCGAAAGGATATGTAAGAATACCACTTCATAAGGAAATACAGTTTTGCAGAGTAAAGACATATACGTACGCATTGGAAACTCCTTACGAGAAGAAATAACGCATAGTACAAAATTAGCTTGTATCTCCAAAACTACACGTTGTATCTCGAAAGGAATTGTTGTGGCGTGTACGTCTTAACATGTAGCATCTAAAGAGAACCAAAAGGAGAATTTTCTTTCGTCAAAATTTTTCAGAAAATCACGTTTTAAGGAAATCCCGCATCGTGCGAAATTATCTTGTTTTTCCTAAACAACACGTTGTAAGTCGAAAAGCTTTCATGTTGCGTGTATGTCTAAGTGTGTAGCCTCAAAAGAGAAGGCACAGGACAGTTTTCTCTCGAAAGGATATGTAAGAATACCACTTCATAAGGAAATACAGTTTTGCAGAGTAAAGACATATACGTACGCATTGGAAACTCTTTACGAGAAGAAATAACGCATAGTACAAAATTAGCTTGTATCTCCAAAACTACACGTTGTATCTCGAAAAGAATTGTTGTGGCGTGTACGTCTTAACATGTAGCATCTAAAGAGAACCAAAAGGAGAATTTTCTTTCGTCAAAATTTTTCAGAAAATCACGTTTTATGGAAATCCCGCATCGTGCGAAATTATCTTGTTTTTCCTAAACAACACGTTGTAAGTCGAAAAGCTTTCATGTTGCGTGTATGTCTAAGTGTGTAGCCTCAAAAGAGAAGGCACAGGACAGTTTTCTCTCGAAAGGATATGTAAGAATACCACTTCATAAGGAAATACAGTTTTGCAGAGTAAAGACATAAGTATGCATTGGAAACTCTTTACGAGAAGAAATAACGCATAGTACAAAATTAGCTTGTATCTCCAAAACTACACGTTGTATCTCGAAAAGAATTGTTGTGGCGTGTACGTCTTAACATGTAGCATCTAAAGAGAACCAAAAAGAGAATTTTCTTTCGTCAAAATTTTTCAGAAAATCACGTTTTAAGGAAATCCCGCATCGTGCGAAATTATCTTGTTTTTCCTAAACAACACGTTGTAAGTCGAAAAGCTTTCATGTTGCGTGGATGTCTAAGTGTGTAGCCTCAAAAGAGAAGGCACAGGACAGTTTTCTCTCGAAAGGATATGTAAGAATACCACTTCATAAGGAAATACAGTTTTGCAGAGTAAAGACATATACGTACGCATTGGAAACTCCTTACGAGAAGAAATAACGCATAGTACAAAATTAGCTTGTATCTCCAAAACTACACGTTGTATCTCGAAAAGAATTGTTGTGGCGTGTACGTCTTAACATGTAGCATCTAAAGAGAACCAAAAGGAGAATTTTCTTTCGTCAAAATTTTTCAGAAAATCACGTTTTAAGGAAATCCCGCATCGTGCGAAATTATCTTGTTTTTCCTAAACAACACGTTGTAAGTCGAAAAGCTTTCATGTTGCGTGTATGTCTAAGTGTGTAGCCTCAAAAGAGAAGGCACAGGACAGTTTTCTCTCGAAAGGATATGTAAGAATACCACTTCATAAGGAAATACAGTTTTGCAGAGTAAAGACATATACGTACGCATTGGCAACTCTTTACGAGAAGAAATAACGCATAGTACAAAATTAGCTTGTATCTCCAAAACTACACGTTGTATCTCGAAAAGAATTGTTGTGGCGTGTACGTCTTAACATGTAGCATCTAAAGAGAACCAAAAGGAGAATTTTCTTTCGTCAAAATTTTTCAGAAAATCACGTTTTAAGGAAATCCCGCATCGTGCGAAAATATCTTGTTTTTCCTAAACAACACGTTGTAAGTCGAAAAGCTTTCATGTTGCGTGTATGTCTACGTGTGTAGCCTCAAAAGAGAAGGCACAGGACAGTTTTCTCTCGAAAGGATATGTAAGAATACCACTTCATAAGGAAATACAGTTTTGCAGAGTAAAGACATATACGTACGCATTGGAAACTCTTTACGAGAAGAAATAACGCATAGTACAAAATTAGCTTGTATCTCCAAAACTACACGTTGTATCTCGAAAAGAATTGTTGTGGCGTGTACGTCTTAACATGTAGCATCTAAAGAGAACCAAAAGGAGAATTTTCTTTCGTCAAAATTTTTCAGAAAATCACGTTTTAAGGAAATCCCGCATCATGCGAAAATATCTTGTTTTTCCTAAACAACACGTTGTAAGTCGAAAAGCTTTCATGTTGCGTGTATGTCTAAGTGTGTAGCCTCAAAAGAGAAGGCACAGGACAGTTTTCTCTCGAAAGGATATGTAAGAATACCACTTCATAAGGAAATACAGTTTTGCAGAGTAAAGACATATACGTACGCATTGGAAACTCTTTAGGAGAAGTAATAACGCATAGTACAAAATTAGCTTGTATCTCCAAAACTACACGTTGTATCTCGAAAAGAATTGTTGTGGCGTGTACGTCTTAACATGTAGCATCTAAAGAGAACCAAAAGGAGAATTTTCTTTCGTCAAAATTTTTCAGAAAATCACGTTTTATGGAAATCCCGCATCGTGCGAAATTATCTTGTTTTTCCTAAACAACACGTTGTAAGTCGAAAAGCTTTCATGTTGCGTGTATGTCTAAGTGTGTAGCCTCAAAAGAGAAGGCACAGGACAGTTTTCTCTCGAAAGGATATGTAAGAATACCACTTCATAAGGAAATACAGTTTTGCAGAGTAAAGACATAAGTATGCATTGGAAACTCTTTACGAGAAGAAATAACGCATAGTACAAAATTAGCTTGTATCTCCAAAACTACACGTTGTATCTCGAAAAGAATTGTTGTGGCGTGTACGTCTTAACATGTAGCATCTAAAGAGAACCAAAAGGAGAATTTTCTTTCGTCAAAATTTTTCAGAAAATCACGTTTTAAGGAAATCCCGCATCGTGCGAAATTATCTTGTTTTTCCTAAACAACACGTTGTAAGTCGAAAAGCTTTCATGTTGCGTGGATGTCTAAGTGTGTAGCCTCAAAAGAGAAGGCACAGGACAGTTTTCTCTCGAAAGGATATGTAAGAATACCACTTCATAAGGAAATACAGTTTTGCAGAGTAAAGACATATACGTACGCATTGGAAACTCTTTACGAGAAGAAATAACGCATAGTACAAAATTAGCTTATATCTCCAAAACTACACGTTGTATCTCGAAAAGAATTGTTGTGGCGTGTACGTCTTAACATGTAGCATCTAAAGAGAACCAAATGGAGAATTTTCTTTCGTCAAAATTTTTCAGAAAATCACGTTTTAAGGAAATCCCGCATCGTGCGAAATTATCTTGTTTTTCCTAAACAACACGTTGTAAGTCGAAAAGCTTTCATGTTGCGTGGATGTCTAAGTGTGTAGCCTCAAAAGAGAAGGCACAGGGCAGTTTTCTCTCGAAAGGATATGTAAGAATACCACTTCATAAGGAAATACAGTTTTGCAGAGTAAAGACATATACGTACGCATTGGCAACTCTTTACGAGAAGAAATAACGCATAGTACAAAATTAGCTTGTATCTCCAAAACTACACGTTGTATCTCGAAAAGAATTGTTGTGGCGTGTACGTCTTAACATGTAGTATCTAAAGAGAACCAAAAGGAGAATTTTCTTTCGTCAAAATTTTTCAGAAAATCACGTTTTAAGGAAATCCCGCATCGTGCGAAATTATCTTGTTTTTCCTAAACAACACGTTGTAAGTCGAAAAGCTTTCATGTTGCGTGTATGTCTAAGTGTGTAGCCTCAAAAGAGAAGGCACAGGACAGTTTTCTCTCGAAAGGATATGTAAGAATACCACTTCATAAGGAAATACAGTTTTGCAGAGTAAAGACATATACGTATGCATTGGAAACTCTTTACGAGAAGAAATAACGCATAGTACAAAATTAGCTTGTATCTCCAAAACTACACGTTGTATCTCGAGAAGAATTGTTGTGGCGTGTACGTCTTAACATGTAGCATCTAAAGAGAACCAAAAGGAGAATTTTCTTTCGTCAAAATTTTTCAGAAAATCACGTTTTAAGGAAATCCCGCATCGTGCGAAAATATCTTGTTTTTCCTAAACAACACGTTGTAAGTCGAAAAGCTTTCATGTTGCGTGTATGTCTACGTGTGTAGCCTCAAAAGAGAAGGCACAGGACAGTTTTCTCTCGAAAGGATATGTAAGAATACCACTTCATAAGGAAATAGAGTTTTGCAGAGTAAAGACATATACGTACGCATTGGAAACTCTTTACGAGAAGAAATAACGCATAGTACAAAATTAGCTTGTATCTCCAAAACTACACGTTGTATCTCGAAAAGAATTGTTGTGGCGTGTACGTCTTAACATGTAGCATCTAAAGAGAACCAAAAGGAGAATTTTCTTTCGTCAAAATTTTTCAGAAAATCACGTTTTAAGGAAATCCCGCATCGTGCGAAAATATCTTGTTTTTCCTAAACAACACGTTGTAAGTCGAAAAGCTTTCATGTTGCGTGTATGTCTACGTGTGTAGCCTCAAAAGAGAAGGCACAGGACAGTTTTCTCTCGAAAGGATATGTAAGAATACCACTTCATAAGGAAATACAGTTTTGCAGAGTAAAGACATATACGTACGCATTGGAAACTCTTTACGAGAAGAAATAACGCATAGTACAAAATTAGCTTGTATCTCCAAAACTACACGTTGTATCTCGAAAAGAATTGTTGTGGCGTGTACGTCTTAACATGTAGCATCTAAAGAGAACCAAAAGGAGAATTTTCTTTCGTCAAAATTTTTCAGAAAATCACGTTTTAAGGAAATCCCGCATCATGCGAAAATATCTTGTTTTTCCTAAACAACACGTTGTAAGTCGAAAAGCTTTCATGTTGCGTGTATGTCTAAGTGTGTAGCCTCAAAAGAGAAGGCACAGGACAGTTTTCTCTCGAAAGGATATGTAAGAATACCACTTCATAAGGAAATACAGTTTTGCAGAGTAAAGACATATACGTACGCATTGGAAACTCTTTACGAGAAGAAATAACGCATAGTACAAAATTAGCTTGTATCTCCAAAACTACACGTTGTATCTCGAAAAGAATTGTTGTGGCGTGTACGTCTTAACATGTAGCATCTAAAGAGAACCAAAAGGAGAATTTTCTTTCGTCAAAATTTTTCAGAAAATCACGTTTTATGGAAATCCCGCATCGTGCGAAATTATCTTGTTTTTCCTAAACAACACGTTGTAAGTCGAAAAGCTTTCATGTTGCGTGTATGTCTAAGTGTGTAGCCTCAAAAGAGAAGGCACAGGACAGTTTTCTCTCGAAAGGATATGTAAGAATACCACTTCATAAGGAAATACAGTTTTGCAGAGTAAAGACATATACGTACGCATTGGAAACTCCTTACGAGAAGAAATAACGCATAGTACAAAATTAGCTTGTATCTCCAAAACTACACGTTGTATCTCGAAAAGAATTGTTGTGGCGTGTACGTCTTAACATGTAGCATCTAAAGAGAACCAAAAGGAGAATTTTCTTTCGTCAAAATTTTTCAGAAAATCACGTTTTAAGGAAATCCCGCATCGTGCGAAATTATCTTGTTTTTCCTAAACAACACGTTGTAAGTCGAAAAGCTTTCATGTTGCGTGTATGTCTAAGTGTGTAGCCTCAAAAGAGAAGGCACAGGACAGTTTTCTCTCGAAAGGATATGTAAGAATACCACTTCATAAGGAAATACAGTTTTGCAGAGTAAAGACATATACGTACGCATTGGAAACTCTTTACGAGAAGAAATAACGCATAGTACAAAATTAGCTTATATCTCCAAAACTACACGTTGTATCTCGAAAAGAATTGTTGTGGCGTGTACGTCTTAACATGTAGCATCTAAAGAGAACCAAAAGGAGAATTTTCTTTCGTCAAAATTTTTCAGAAAATCACGTTTTAAGGAAATCCCGCATCGTGCGAAATTATCTTGTTTTTCCTAAACAACACGTTGTAAGTCGAAAAGCTTTCATGTTGCGTGGATGTCTAAGTGTGTAGCCTCAAAAGAGAAGGCACAGGACAGTTTTCTCTCGAAAGGATATGTAAGAATACCACTTCATAAGGAAATACAGTTTTGCAGAGTAAAGACATATACGTACGCATTGGCAACTCTTTACGAGAAGAAATAACGCATAGTACAAAATTAGCTTGTATCTCCAAAACTACACGTTGTATCTCGAAAAGAATTGTTGTGGCGTGTACGTCTTAACATGTAGCATCTAAAGAGAACCAAAAGGAGAATTTTCTTTCGTCAAAATTTTTCAGAAAATCACGTTTTAAGGAAATCCCGCATCGTGCGAAATTATCTTGTTTTTCCTAAACAACACGTTGTAAGTCGAAAAGCTTTCATGTTGCGTGTATGTCTAAGTGTGTAGCCTCAAAAGAGAAGGCACAGGACAGTTTTCTCTCGAAAGGATATGTAAGAATACCACTTCATAAGGAAATACAGTTTTGCAGAGTAAAGACATATACGTATGCATTGGAAACTCTTTACGAGAAGAAATAACGCATAGTACAAAATTAGCTTGTATCTCCAAAACTACACGTTGTATCTCGAAAAGAATTGTTGTGGCGTGTACGTCTTAACATGTAGCATCTAAAGAGAACCAAAAGGAGAATTTTCTTTCGTCAAAATTTTTCAGAAAATCACGTTTTATGGAAATCCCGCATCGTGCGAAAATATCTTGTTTTTCCTAAACAACACGTTGTAAGTCGAAAAGCTTTCATGTTGCGTGTATGTCTACGTGTGTAGCCTCAAAAGAGAAGGCACAGGACAGTTTTCTCTCGAAAGGATATGTAAGAATACCACTTCATAAGGAAATACAGTTTTGCAGAGTAAAGACATATACGTACGCATTGGAAACTCTTTACGAGAAGAAATAACGCATAGTACAAAATTAGCTTGTATCTCCAAAACTACACGTTGTATCTCGAAAAGAATTGTTGTGGCGTGTACGTCTTAACATGTAGCATCTAAAGAGAACCAAAAGGAGAATTTTCTTTCGTCAAAATTTTTCAGAAAATCACGTTTTAAGGAAATCCCGCATCATGCGAAAATATCTTGTTTTTCCTAAACAACACGTTGTAAGTCGGAAAGCTTTCATGTTGCGTGTATGTCTAAGTGTGTAGCCTCAAAAGAGAAGGCACAGGACAGTTTTCTCTCGAAAGGATATGTAAGAATACCACTTCATAAGGAAATACAGTTTTGCAGAGTAAAGACATATACGTACGCATTGGAAACTCTTTACGAGAAGAAATAACGCATAGTACAAAATTAGCTTGTATCTCCAAAACTACACGTTGTATCTCGAAAAGAATTGTTGTGGCGTGTACGTCTTAACATGTAGCATCTAAAGAGAACCAAAAGGAGAATTTTCTTTCGTCAAAATTTTTCAGAAAATCACGTTTTATGGAAATCCCGCATCGTGCGAAATTATCTTGTTTTTCCTAAACAACACGTTGTAAGTCGAAAAGCTTTCATGTTGCGTGTATGTCTAAGTGTGTAGCCTCAAAAGAGAAGGCACAGGACAGTTTTCTCTCGAAAGGATATGTAAGAATACCACTTCATAAGGAAATACAGTTTTGCAGAGTAAAGACATATACGTACGCATTGGAAACTCCTTACGAGAAGAAATAACGCATAGTACAAAATTAGCTTGTATCTCCAAAACTACACGTTGTATCTCGAAAAGAATTGTTGTGGCGTGTACGTCTTAACATGTAGCATCTAAAGAGAACCAAAAGGAGAATTTTCTTTCGTCAAAATTTTTCAGAAAATCACGTTTTAAGGAAATCCCGCATCGTGCGAAATTATCTTGTTTTTCCTAAACAACACGTTGTAAGTCGAAAAGCTTTCATGTTGCGTGTATGTCTAAGTGTGTAGCCTCAAAAGAGAAGGCACAGGACAGTTTTCTCTCGAAAGGATATGTAAGAATACCACTTCATAAGGAAATACAGTTTTGCAGAGTAAAGACATATACGTACGCATTGGAAACTCTTTACGAGAAGAAATAACGCATAGTACAAAATTAGCTTATATCTCCAAAACTACACGTTGTATCTCGAAAAGAATTGTTGTGGCGTGTACGTCTTAACATGTAGCATCTAAAGAGAACCAAAAGGAGAATTTTCTTTCGTCAAAATTTTTCAGAAAATCACGTTTTAAGGAAATCCCGCATCGTGCGAAATTATCTTGTTTTTCCTAAACAACACGTTGTAAGTCGAAAAGCTTTCATGTTGCGTGGATGTCTAAGTGTGTAGCCTCAAAAGAGAAGGCACAGGACAGTTTTCTCTCGAAAGGATATGTAAGAATACCACTTCATAAGGAAATACAGTTTTGCAGAGTAAAGACATATATGTACGCATTGGCAACTCTTTACGAGAAGAAATAACGCATAGTACAAAATTAGCTTGTATCTCCAAAACTACACGTTGTATCTCGAAAAGAATTGTTGTGGCGTGTACGTCTTAACATGTAGCATCTAAAGAGAACCAAAAGGAGAATTTTCTTTCGTCAAAATTTTTCAGAAAATCACGTTTTAAGGAAATCCCGCATCGTGCGAAATTATCTTGTTTTTCCTAAACAACACGTTGTAAGTCGAAAAGCTTTCATGTTGCGTGTATGTCTAAGTGTGTAGCCTCAAAAGAGAAGGCACAGGACAGTTTTCTCTCGAAAGGATATGTAAGAATACCACTTCATAAGGAAATACAGTTTTGCAGAGTAAAGACATATACGTATGCATTGGAAACTCTTTACGAGAAGAAATAACGCATAGTACAAAATTAGCTTGTATCTCCAAAACTACACGTTGTATCTCGAAAAGAATTGTTGTGGCGTGTACGTCTTAACATGTAGCATCTAAAGAGAACCAAAAGGAGAATTTTCTTTCGTCAAAATTTTTCAGAAAATCACGTTTTAAGGAAATCCCGCATCGTGCGAAAATATCTTGTTTTTCCTAAACAACACGTTGTAAGTCGAAAAGCTTTCATGTTGCGTGTATGTCTACGTGTGTAGCCTCAAAAGAGAAGGCACAGGACAGTTTTCTCTCGAAAGGATATGTAAGAATACCACTTCATAAGGAAATACAGTTTTGCAGAGTAAAGACATATACGTACGCATTGGAAACTCTTTACGAGAAGAAATAACGCATAGTACAAAATTAGCTTGTATCTCCAAAACTACACGTTGTATCTCGAAAAGAATTGTTGTGGCGTGTACGTCTTAACATGTAGCATCTAAAGAGAACCAAAAGGAGAATTTTCTTTCGTCAAAATTTTTCAGAAAATCACGTTTTAAGGAAATCCCGCATCATGCGAAAATATCTTGTTTTTCCTAAACAACACGTTGTAAGTCGAAAAGCTTTCATGTTGCGTGTATGTCTAAGTGTGTAGCCTCAAAAGAGAAGGCACAGGACAGTTTTCTCTCGAAAGGATATGTAAGAATACCACTTCATAAGGAAATACAGTTTTGCAGAGTAAAGACATATACGTACGCATTGGAAACTCTTTACGAGAAGTAATAACGCATAGTACAAAATTAGCTTGTATCTCCAAAACTACACGTTGTATCTCGAAAAGAATTGTTGTGGCGTGTACGTCTTAACATGTAGCATCTAAAGAGAACCAAAAGGAGAATTTTCTTTCGTCAAAATTTTTCAGAAAATCACGTTTTATGGAAATCCCGCATCGTGCGAAATTATCTTGTTTTTCCTAAACAACACGTTGTAAGTCGAAAAGCTTTCATGTTGCGTGTATGTCTAAGTGTGTAGCCTCAAAAGAGAAGGCACAGGACAGTTTTCTCTCGAAAGGATATGTAAGAATACCACTTCATAAGGAAATACAGTTTTGCAGAGTAAAGACATATACGTACGCATTGGAAACTCCTTACGAGAAGAAATAACGCATAGTACAAAATTAGCTTGTATCTCCAAAACTACACGTTGTATCTCGAAAGGAATTGTTGTGGCGTGTACGTCTTAACATGTAGCATCTAAAGAGAACCAAAAGGAGAATTTTCTTTCGTCAAAATTTTTCAGAAAATCACGTTTTAAGGAAATCCCGCATCGTGCGAAATTATCTTGTTTTTCCTAAACAACACGTTGTAAGTCGAAAAGCTTTCATGTTGCGTGTATGTCTAAGTGTGTAGCCTCAAAAGAGAAGGCACAGGACAGTTTTCTCTCGAAAGGATATGTAAGAATACCACTTCATAAGGAAATACAGTTTTGCAGAGTAAAGACATATACGTACGCATTGGAAACTCTTTAGGAGAAGAAATAACGCATAGTACAAAATTAGCTTGTATCTCCAAAACTACACGTTGTATCTCGAAAAGAATTGTTGTGGCGTGTACGTCTTAACATGTAGCATCTAAAGAGAACCAAAAGGAGAATTTTCTTTCGTCAAAATTTTTCAGAAAATCACGTTTTATGGAAATCCCGCATCGTGCGAAATTATCTTGTTTTTTAAACAACACGTTGTAAGTCGAAAAGCTTTCATGTTGCGTGTATGTCTAAGTGTGTAGCCTCAAAAGAGAAGGCACAGGACAGTTTTCTCTCGAAAGGATATGTAAGAATACCACTTCATAAGGAAATACAGTTTTGCAGAGTAAAGACATATACATACGCATTGGAAACTCCTTACGAGAAGAAATAACGCATAGTACAAAATTAGCTTGTATCTCCAAAACTACACGTTGTATCTCGAAAGGAATTGTTGTGGCGTGTACGTCTTAACATGTAGCATCTAAAGAGAACCAAAAGGAGAATTTTCTTTCGTCAAAATTTTTCAGAAAATCACGTTTTAAGGAAATCCCGCATCGTGCGAAATTATCTTGTTTTTCCTAAACAACACGTTGTAAGTCGAAAAGCTTTCATGTTGCGTGTATGTCTAAGTGTGTAGCCTCAAAAGAGAAGGCACAGGACAGTTTTCTCTCGAAAGGATATGTAAGAATACCACTTCATAAGGAAATACAGTTTTGCAGAGTAAAGACATATACGTACGCATTGGAAACTCTTTAGGAGAAGAAATAACGCATAGTACAAAATTAGCTTGTATCTCCAAAACTACACGTTGTATCTCGAAAAGAATTGTTGTGGCGTGTACGTCTTAACATGTAGCATCTAAAGAGAACCAAAAGGAGAATTTTCTTTCGTCAAAATTTTTCAGAAAATCACGTTTTATGGAAATCCCGCATCGTGCGAAATTATCTTGTTTTTCCTAAACAACACGTTGTAAGTCGAAAAGCTTTCATGTTGCGTGTATGTCTAAGTGTGTAGCCTCAAAAGAGAAGGCACAGGACAGTTTTCTCTCGAAAGGATATGTAAGAATACCACTTCATAAGGAAATACAGTTTTGCAGAGTAAAGACATAAGTATGCATTGGAAACTCTTTACGAGAAGAAATAACGCATAGTACAAAATTAGCTTGTATCTCCAAAACTACACGTTGTATCTCGAAAAGAATTGTTGTGGCGTGTACGTCTTAACATGTAGCATCTAAAGAGAACCAAAAGGAGAATTTTCTTTCGTCAAAATTTTTCAGAAAATCACGTTTTAAGGAAATCCCGCATCGTGCGAAATTATCTTGTTTTTCCTAAACAACACGTTGTAAGTCGAAAAGCTTTCATGTTGCGTGGATGTCTAAGTGTGTAGCCTCAAAAGAGAAGGCACAGGACAGTTTTCTCTCGAAAGGATATGTAAGAATACCACTTCATAAGGAAATACAGTTTTGCAGAGTAAAGACATATACGTACGCATTGGAAACTCTTTACGAGAAGAAATAACGCATAGTACAAAATTAGCTTATATCTCCAAAACTACACGTTGTATCTCGAAAAGAATTGTTGTGGCGTGTACGTCTTAACATGTAGCATCTAAAGAGAACCAAATGGAGAATTTTCTTTCGTCAAAATTTTTCAGAAAATCACGTTTTAAGGAAATCCCGCATCGTGCGAAATTATCTTGTTTTTCCTAAACAACACGTTGTAAGTCGAAAAGCTTTCATGTTGCGTGGATGTCTAAGTGTGTAGCCTCAAAAGAGAAGGCACAGGGCAGTTTTCTCTCGAAAGGATATGTAAGAATACCACTTCATAAGGAAATACAGTTTTGCAGAGTAAAGACATATACGTACGCATTGGCAACTCTTTACGAGAAGAAATAACGCATAGTACAAAATTAGCTTGTATCTCCAAAACTACACGTTGTATCTCGAAAAGAATTGTTGTGGCGTGTACGTCTTAACATGTAGTATCTAAAGAGAACCAAAAGGAGAATTTTCTTTCGTCAAAATTTTTCAGAAAATCACGTTTTAAGGAAATCCTGCATCGTGCGAAATTATCTTGTTTTTCCTAAACAACACGTTGTAAGTCGAAAAGCTTTCATGTTGCGTGTATGTCTAAGTGTGTAGCCTCAAAAGAGAAGGCACAGGACAGTTTTCTCTCGAAAGGATATGTAAGAATACCACTTCATAAGGAAATACAGTTTTGCAGAGTAAAGACATATACGTATGCATTGGAAACTCTTTACGAGAAGAAATAACGCATAGTACAAAATTAGCTTGTATCTCCAAAACTACACGTTGTATCTCGAGAAGAATTGTTGTGGCGTGTACGTCTTAACATGTAGCATCTAAAGAGAACCAAAAGGAGAATTTTCTTTCGTCAAAATTTTTCAGAAAATCACGTTTTAAGGAAATCCCGCATCGTGCGAAAATATCTTGTTTTTCCTAAACAACACGTTGTAAGTCGAAAAGCTTTCATGTTGCGTGTATGTCTACGTGTGTAGCCTCAAAAGAGAAGGCACAGGACAGTTTTCTCTCGAAAGGATATGTAAGAATACCACTTCATAAGGAAATAGAGTTTTGCAGAGTAAAGACATATACGTACGCATTGGAAACTCTTTACGAGAAGAAATAACGCATAGTACAAAATTAGCTTGTATCTCCAAAACTACACGTTGTATCTCGAAAAGAATTGTTGTGGCGTGTACGTCTTAACATGTAGCATCTAAAGAGAACCAAAAGGAGAATTTTCTTTCGTCAAAATTTTTCAGAAAATCACGTTTTAAGGAAATCCCGCATCGTGCGAAAATATCTTGTTTTTCCTAAACAACACGTTGTAAGTCGAAAAGCTTTCATGTTGCGTGTATGTCTACGTGTGTAGCCTCAAAAGAGAAGGCACAGGACAGTTTTCTCTCGAAAGGATATGTAAGAATACCACTTCATAAGGAAATACAGTTTTGCAGAGTAAAGACATATACGTACGCATTGGAAACTCTTTACGAGAAGAAATAACGCATAGTACAAAATTAGCTTGTATCTCCAAAACTACACGTTGTATCTCGAAAAGAATTGTTGTGGCGTGTACGTCTTAACATGTAGCATCTAAAGAGAACCAAAAGGAGAATTTTCTTTCGTCAAAATTTTTCAGAAAATCACGTTTTAAGGAAATCCCGCATCATGCGAAAATATCTTGTTTTTCCTAAACAACACGTTGTAAGTCGAAAAGCTTTCATGTTGCGTGTATGTCTAAGTGTGTAGCCTCAAAAGAGAAGGCACAGGACAGTTTTCTCTCGAAAGGATATGTAAGAATACCACTTCATAAGGAAATACAGTTTTGCAGAGTAAAGACATATACGTACGCATTGGAAACTCTTTACGAGAAGAAATAACGCATAGTACAAAATTAGCTTGTATCTCCAAAACTACACGTTGTATCTCGAAAAGAATTGTTGTGGCGTGTACGTCTTAACATGTAGCATCTAAAGAGAACCAAAAGGAGAATTTTCTTTCGTCAAAATTTTTCAGAAAATCACGTTTTATGGAAATCCCGCATCGTGCGAAATTATCTTGTTTTTCCTAAACAACACGTTGTAAGTCGAAAAGCTTTCATGTTGCGTGTATGTCTAAGTGTGTAGCCTCAAAAGAGAAGGCACAGGACAGTTTTCTCTCGAAAGGATATGTAAGAATACCACTTCATAAGGAAATACAGTTTTGCAGAGTAAAGACATATACGTACGCATTGGAAACTCCTTACGAGAAGAAATAACGCATAGTACAAAATTAGCTTGTATCTCCAAAACTACACGTTGTATCTCGAAAAGAATTGTTGTGGCGTGTACGTCTTAACATGTAGCATCTAAAGAGAACCAAAAGGAGAATTTTCTTTCGTCAAAATTTTTCAGAAAATCACGTTTTAAGGAAATCCCGCATCGTGCGAAATTATCTTGTTTTTCCTAAACAACACGTTGTAAGTCGAAAAGCTTTCATGTTGCGTGTATGTCTAAGTGTGTAGCCTCAAAAGAGAAGGCACAGGACAGTTTTCTCTCGAAAGGATATGTAAGAATACCACTTCATAAGGAAATACAGTTTTGCAGAGTAAAGACATATACGTACGCATTGGAAACTCTTTACGAGAAGAAATAACGCATAGTACAAAATTAGCTTATATCTCCAAAACTACACGTTGTATCTCGAAAAGAATTGTTGTGGCGTGTACGTCTTAACATGTAGCATCTAAAGAGAACCAAAAGGAGAATTTTCTTTCGTCAAAATTTTTCAGAAAATCACGTTTTAAGGAAATCCCGCATCGTGCGAAATTATCTTGTTTTTCCTAAACAACACGTTGTAAGTCGAAAAGCTTTCATGTTGCGTGGATGTCTAAGTGTGTAGCCTCAAAAGAGAAGGCACAGGACAGTTTTCTCTCGAAAGGATATGTAAGAATACCACTTCATAAGGAAATACAGTTTTGCAGAGTAAAGACATATACGTACGCATTGGCAACTCTTTACGAGAAGAAATAACGCATAGTACAAAATTAGCTTGTATCTCCAAAACTACACGTTGTATCTCGAAAAGAATTGTTGTGGCGTGTACGTCTTAACATGTAGCATCTAAAGAGAACCAAAAGGAGAATTTTCTTTCGTCAAAATTTTTCAGAAAATCACGTTTTAAGGAAATCCCGCATCGTGCGAAATTATCTTGTTTTTCCTAAACAACACGTTGTAAGTCGAAAAGCTTTCATGTTGCGTGTATGTCTAAGTGTGTAGCCTCAAAAGAGAAGGCACAGGACAGTTTTCTCTCGAAAGGATATGTAAGAATACCACTTCATAAGGAAATACAGTTTTGCAGAGTAAAGACATATACGTATGCATTGGAAACTCTTTACGAGAAGAAATAACGCATAGTACAAAATTAGCTTGTATCTCCAAAACTACACGTTGTATCTCGAAAAGAATTGTTGTGGCGTGTACGTCTTAACATGTAGCATCTAAAGAGAACCAAAAGGAGAATTTTCTTTCGTCAAAATTTTTCAGAAAATCACGTTTTAAGGAAATCCCGCATCGTGCGAAAATATCTTGTTTTTCCTAAACAACACGTTGTAAGTCGAAAAGCTTTCATGTTGCGTGTATGTAAGTGTGTAGCCTCAAAAGAGAAGGCACAGGACAGTATTCTCTCGAAAGGATATGTAAGAATACCACTTCATAAGGAAATACAGTTTTGCAGAGTAAAGACATATACGTACGCATTGGAAACTCTTTACGAGAAGAAATAACGCATAGTACAAAATTAGCTTGTATCTCCAAAACTACACGTTGTATCTCGAAAAGAATTGTTGTGGCGTGTACGTCTTAACATGTAGCATCTAAAGAGAACCAAAAGGAGAATTTTCTTTCGTCAAAATTTTTCAGAAAATCACGTTTTAAGGAAATCCCGCATCGTGCGAAATTATCTTGTTTTTCCTAAACAACACGTTGTAAGTCGAAAAGCTTTCATGTTGAGTGTATGTCTAAGTGTGTAGCCTCAAAAGAGAAGGCACAGGACAGTTTTCTCTCGAAAGGATATGTAAGAATACCACTTCATAAGGAAATACAGTTTTGCAGAGTAAAGACATATACGTACGCATTGGAAACTCTTTACGAGAAGAAATAACGCATAGTACAAAATTAGCTTGTATCTCCAAAACTACACGTTGTATCTCGAAAAGAATTGTTGTGGCGTGTACGTCTTAACATGTAGCATCTAAAGAGAACCAAAAGGAGAATTTTCTTTCGTCAAAATTTTTCAGAAAATCACGTTTTAAGGAAATCCCATATCGTGCGAAATTATCTTGTTTTTCCTAAACAACACGTTGTAAGTCAAAAAGCTTTCATGTTGCGTGGATGTCTAAGTGTGTAGCCTCAAAAGAGAAGGCACAGGACAGTTTTCTCTCGAAAGGATATGTAAGAATACCACTTCATAAGGAAATACAGTTTTGCAGAGTAAAGACATATACGTATGCATTGGAAACTCTTTACGAGAAGAAATAACGCATAGTACAAAATTAGCTTGTATCTCCAAAACTACACGTTGTATCTCGAAAAGAATTGTTGTGGCGTGTACGTCTTAACATGTAGCATCTAAAGAGAACCAAAAGGAGAATTTTCTTTCGTCAAAATTTTTCAGAAAATCACGTTTTAAGGAAATCCCGCATCATGCGAAATTATCTTGTTTTACCTAAACAACACGTTGTAAGTCGAAAAGCTTTCATGTTGCGTGTATGTCTAAGTGTGTAGCCTCAAAAGAGAAGGCACAGGACAGTTTTCTCTCGAAAGGATATGTAAGAATACCACTTCATAAGGAAATACAGTTTTGCAGAGTAAAGACATATACGTACGCATTGGAAACTCTTTAGGAGAAGAAATAACGCATAGTACAAAATTAGCTTGTATCTCCAAAACTACACGTTGTATCTCGAAAAGAATTGTTGTGGCGTGTACGTCTTAACATGTAGCATCTAAAGAGAACCAAAAGGAGAATTTTCTTTCGTCAAAATTTTTCAGAAAATCACGTTTTATGGAAATCCCGCATCGTGCGAAATTATCTTGTTTTTCCTAAACAACACGTTGTAAGTCGAAAAGCTTTCATGTTGCGTGTATGTCTAAGTGTGTAGCCTCAAAAGAGAAGGCACAGGACAGTTTTCTCTCGAAAGGATATGGAAGAATACCACTTCATAAGGAAATACAGTTTTGCAGAGTAAAGACATATACGTATGCATTGGAAACTCTTTACGAGAAGAAATAACGCATAGTACAAAATTAGCTTGTATCTCCAAAACTACACGTTGTATCTCGAAAAGAATTGTTGTGGCGTGTACGTCTTAACATGTAGCATCTAAAGAGAACCAAAAGGAAAATTTTCTTTCGTCAAAATTTTTCAGAAAATCACGTTTTAAGGAAATCCCGCATCGTGCGAAAATATCTTGTTTTTCCTAAACAACACGTTGTAAGTCGAAAAGCTTTCATGTTGCGTGTATGTCTAAGTGTGTAGCCTCAAAATAGAAGGCACAGGACAGTTTTCTCTCGAAAGGATATGTAAGAATACCACTTCATAAGGAAATACAGTTTTGCAGAGTAAAGACATATACGTACGCATTGGAAACTCTTTACGAGAAGAAATGACGCATAGTACAAAATTAGCTTGTATCTCCAAAACTACACGTTGTATCTCGAAAAGAATTGTTGTGGCGTGTACGTCTTAACATGTAGCATCTAAAGAGAACCAAAAGGAGAATTTTCTTTCGACAAAATTTTTCAGAAAATCACGTTTTATGGAAATCCCGCATCGTGCGAAATTATCTTGTTTTTCCTAAACAACACGTTGTAAGTCGAAAAGCTTTCATGTTGCGTGTATGTCTAAGTGTGTAGCCTCAAAAGAGAAGGCACAGGACAGTTTTCTCTCGAAAGGATATGTAAGAATACCACTTCATAAGGAAATACAGTTTTGCAGAGTAAAGACATATACGTACGCATTGGAAACTCTTTACGAGAAGAAATAACGCATAGTACAAAATTAGCTTGTATCTCCAAAACTACACGTTGTATCTCGAAAAGAATTGTTGTGGCGTGTACGTCTTAACATGTAGCATCTAAAGAGAACCAAAAGGAGAATTTTCTTTCGTCAAAATTTTTCAGAAAATCACGTTTTATGGAAATCCCGCATCGTGCGAAATTATCTTGTTTTTCCTAAACAACACGTTGTAAGTCGAAAAGCTTTCATGTTGCGTGTATGTCTAAGTGTGTAGCCTCAAAAGAGAAGGCACAGGACAGTTTTCTCTCGAAAGGATATGTAAGAATACCACTTCATAAGGAAATACAGTTTTGCAGAGTAAAGACATACGTATGCATTGGAAACTCTTTACGAGAAGAAATAACGCATAGTACAAAATTAGCTTGTATCTCCAAAACTACACGTTGTATCTCGAAAAGAATTGTTGTGGCGTGTACGTCTTAACATGTAGCATCTAAAGAGAACCAAAAGGAGAATTTTCTTTCGTCAAAATTTTTCAGAAAATCACGTTTTATGGAAATCCCGCATCGTGCGAAATTATCTTGTTTTTCCTAAACAACACGTTGTAAGTCGAAAAGCTTTCATGTTGCGTGTATGTCTAAGTGTGTAGCCTCAAAAGAGAAGGCACAGGACAGTTTTCTCTCGAAAGGATATGTAAGAATACCACTTCATAAGGAAATACAGTTTTGCAGAGTAAAGACATATACGTACGCATTGGAAACTCTTTACGAGAGGAAATAACGCATAGTACAAAATTAGCTTGTATCTCCAAAACTACACGTTGTATCTCGAAAAGAATTGTTGTGGCGTGTACGTCTTAACATGTAGCATCTAAAGAGAACCAAAAGGAGAATTTTCTTTCGTCAAAATTTTTCAGAAAATCACGTTTTAAGGAAATCCCGCATCGTGCGAAATTATCTTGTTTTTCCTAAACAACACGTTGTAAGTCGAAAAGCTTTCATGTTGCGTGGATGTCTAAGTGTGTAGCCTCAAAAGAGAAGGCACAGGACAGTTTTCTCTCGAAAGGATATGTAAGAATACCACTTCATAAGGAAATACAGTTTTGCAGAGTAAAGACATATACGTACGCATTGGCAACTCTTTACGAGAAGAAATAACGCATAGTACAAAATTAGCTTGTATCTCCAAAACTACACGTTGTATCTCGAAAAGAATTATTGTGGCGTGTACGTCTTAACATGTAGCATCTAAAGAGAACCAAAAGGAGAATTTTCTTTCGTCAAAATTTTTCAGAAAATCACGTTTTAAGGAAATCCCGCATCGTGCGAAATTATCTTGTTTTTCCTAAACAACACGTTGTAAGTCGAAAAGCTTTCATGTTGCGTGTATGTCTAAGTGTGTGGCCTCAAAAGAGAAGGCACAGGACAGTTTTCTCTCGAAAGGATATGTAAGAATACCACTTCATAAGGAAATACAGTTTTGCAGAGTAAAGACATATACGTATGCATTGGAAACTCTTTACGAGAAGAAATAACGCATAGTACAAAATTAGCTTGTATCTCCAAAACTACACGTTGTATCTCGAAAAGAATTGTTGTGGCGTGTACGTCTTAACATGTAGCATCTAAAGAGAACCAAAAGGAGAATTTTCTTTCGTCAAAATTTTTCAGAAAATCACGTTTTAAGGAAATCCCGCATCGTGCGAAAATATCTTGTTTTTCCTAAACAACACGTTGTAAGTCGAAAAGCTTTCATGTTGCGTGTATGTCTACGTGTGTAGCCTCAAAAGAGAAGGCACAGGACAGTTTTCTCTCGAAAGGATATGTAAGAATACCACTTCATAAGGAAATACAGTTTTGCAGAGTAAAGACATATACGTACGCATTGGAAACTCTTTACGAGAAGAAATAACGCATAGTACAAAATTAGCTTGTATCTCCAAAACTACACGTTGTATCTCGAAAAGAATTGTTGTGGCGTGTACGTCTTAACATGTAGCATCTAAAGAGAACCAAAAGGAGAATTTTCTTTCGTCAAAATTTTTCAGAAAATCACGTTTTAAGGAAATCCCGCATCATGCGAAAATATCTTGTTTTTCCTAAACAACACGTTGTAAGTCGAAAAGCTTTCATGTTGCGTGTATGTCTAAGTGTGTAGCCTCAAAAGAGAAGGCACAGGACAGTTTTCTCTCGAAAGGATATGTAAGAATACCACTTCATAAGGAAATACAGTTTTGCAGAGTAAAGACATATACGTACGCATTGGAAACTCTTTACGAGAAGAAATAACGCATAGTACAAAATTAGCTTGTATCTCCAAAACTACACGTTGTATCTCGAAAAGAATTGTTGTGGCGTGTACGTCTTAACATGTAGCATCTAAAGAGAACCAAAAGGAGAATTTTCTTTCGTCAAAATTTTTCAGAAAATCACGTTTTAAGGAAATCCCGCATCATGCGAAAATATCTTGTTTTTCCTAAACAACACGTTGTAAGTCGAAAAGCTTTCATGTTGCGTGTATGTCTAAGTGTGTAGCCTCAAAAGAGAAGGCACAGGACAGTTTTCTCTCGAAAGGATATGTAAGAATACCACTTCATAAGGAAATACAGTTTTGCAGAGTAAAGACATATACGTACGCATTGGAAACTCTTTACGAGAAGAAATAACGCATAGTACAAAATTAGCTTGTATCTCCAAAACTACACGTTGTATCTCGAAAAGAATTGTTGTGGCGTGTACGTCTTAACATGTAGCATCTAAAGAGAACCAAAAGGAGAATTTTCTTTCGTCAAAATTTTTCAGAAAATCACGTTTTAAGGAAATCCCGCATCGTGCGAAATTATCTTGTTTTTCCTAAAAAACACGTTGTAAGTCGAAAAGCTTTCATGTTGCGTGTATGTCTAAGTGTGTAGCCTCAAAAGAGAAGGCACAGGACAGTTTTCTCTCGAAAGGATATGTAAGAATACCACTTCATAAGGAAATACAGTTTTGCAGAGTAAAGACATATACGTACGCATTGGAAACTCTTTACGAGAAGAAATAACGCATAGTACAAAATTAGCTTGTATCTCCAAAACTACACGTTGTATCTCGAAAAGAATTGTTGTGGCGTGTACGTCTTAACATGTAGCATCTAAAGAGAACCAAAAGGAGAATTTTCTTTCGTCAAAATTTTTCAGAAAATCACGTTTTAAGGAAATCCCGCATCGTGCGAAAATATCTTGTTTTTCCTAAACAACACGTTGTAAGTCGAAAAGCTTTCATGTTGCGTGTATGTCTAAGTGTGTAGCCTCAAAAGAGAAGGCACAGGACAGTTTTCTCTCGAAAGGATATGTAAGAATACCACTTCATAAGGAAATACAGTTTTGCAGAGTAAAGACATATACGTACGCATTGGAAACTCTTTACGAGAAGAAATAACGCATAGTACAAAATTAGCTTGTATCTCCAAAACTACACGTTGTATCTCGAAAAGAATTGTTGTGGCGTGTACGTCTTAACATGTAGCATCTAAAGAGAACCAAAAGGAGAATTTTCTTTCGTCAAAATTTTTCAGAAAATCACGTTTTATGGAAATCCCGCATCGTGCGAAATTATCTTGTTTTTCCTAAACAACACGTTGGAAGTCGAAAAGCTTTCATGTTGCGTGTATGTCTAAGTGTGTAGCCTCAAAAGAGAAGGCACAGGACAGTTTTCTCTCGAAAGGATATGTAAGAATACCACTTCATAAGGAAATACAGTTTTGCAGAGTAAAGACATATACGTACGCATTGGAAACTCCTTACGAGAAGAAATAACGCATAGTACAAAATTAGCTTGTATCTCCAAAACTACACGTTGTATCTCGAAAAGAATTGTTGTGGCGTGTACGTCTTAACATGTAGCATCTAAAGAGAACACCAAAAGGAGAATTTTCTTTCGTCAAAATTTTTCAGAAAATCACGTTTTAAGGAAATCCCGCATCGTGCGAAATTATCTTGTTTTTCCAAAACAACACGTTGTAAGTCGAAAAGCTTTCATGTTGCGTGTATGTCTAAGTGTGTAGCCTCAAAAGAGAAGGCACAGGACAGTTTTCTCTCGAAAGGATATGTAAGAATACCACTTCATAAGGAAATACAGTTTTGCAGAGTAAAGACATATACGTACGCATTGGAAACTCTTTACGAGAAGAAATAACGCATAGCACAAAATTAGCTTGTATCTCCAAAACTACACGTTGTATCTCGAAAAGAATTGTTGTGGCGTGTACGTCTTAACATGTAGCATCTAAAGAGAACCAAAAGGAGAATTTTCTTTCGTCAAAATTTTTCAGAAAATCACGTTTTAAGGAAATCCCGCATCGTGCGAAATTATCTTGTTTTTCCTAAACAACACGTTGTAAGTCGAAAAGCTTTCATGTTGCGTGTATGTCTAAGTGTGTAGCCTCAAAAGAGAAGGCACAGGACAGTTTTCTCTCGAAAGGATATGTAAGAATACCACTTCATAAGGAAATACAGTTTTGCAGAGTAAAGTCATATACGTACGCATTGGAAACTCTTTACGAGAAGAAATAACGCGTAGTACAAAATTAGCTTGTATCTCCAAAACTACACGTTGTATCTCGAAAAGAATTGTTGTGGCGTGTACGTCTTAACATGTAGCATCTAAAGAGAACCAAAAGGAGAATTTTCTTTCGTCAAAATTTTTCAGAAAATCACGTTTTAAGGAAATCCCGCATCGTGCGAAATTATCTTGTTTTTCCTAAACAACACGTTGTAAGTCGAAAAGCTTTCATGTTGCGTGTATGTCTAAGTGTGTAGCCTCAAAAGAGAAGGCACAGGACAGTTTTCTCTCGAAAGGATATGTAAGAATACCACTTCATAAGGAAATACAGTTTTGCAGAGTAAAGACATATACGTACGCATTGGAAACTCTTTACGAGAAGAAATAACGCATAGTACAAAATTAGCTTGTATCTCCAAAACTACACGTTGTATCTCGAAAAGAATTGTTGTGGCGTGTACGTCTTAACATGTAGCATCTAAAGAGAACCAAAAGGAGAATTTTCTTTCCTCAAAATTTTTCAGAAAATCACGTTTTAAGGAAATCCCGCATCGTGCGAAATTATCTTGTTTTTCCTAAACAACACGTTTTAAGTCGAAAAGCTTTCATGTTGCGTGTATGTCTAAGTGTGTAGCCTCAAAAGAGAAGGCACAGGACAGTTTTCTCTCGAAAGGATATGTAAGAATACCACTTCATAAGGAAATACAGTTTTGCAGAGTAAAGACATATACGTACGCATTGGAAACTCTTTAGGAGAAGAAATAACGCATAGTACAAAATTAGCTTGTATCTCCAAAACTACACGTTGTATCTCGAAAAGAATTGTTGTGGCGTGTACGTCTTAACATGTAGCATCTAAAGAGAACCAAAAGGAGAATTTTCTTTCGTCAAAATTTTTCAGAAAATCACGTTTTAAGGAAATCCCGCATCGTGCGAAATTATCTTGTTTTTCCTAAACAACACGTTGTAAGTCGAAAAGCTTTCATGTTGCGTGTATGTCTAAGTGTGTAGCCTCAAAAGAGAAGGCACAGGACAGTTTTCTCTCGAAAGGATATGTAAGAATACCACTTCATAAGGAAATACAGTTTTGCAGAGTAAAGACATATACGTACGCATTGGAAACTCTTTACGAGAAGAAATAACGCACAGTACAAAATTAGCTTGTATCTCGAAAACTACACGTTGTATCTCGAAAAGAATTGTTGTGGCGTGTACGTCTTAACATGTAGCATCTAAAGAGAACCAAAAGGAGAATTTTCTTTCGTCAAAATTTTTCAGAAAATCACGTTTTAAGGAAATCCCGCATCGTGCGAAATTATCTTGTTTTTCCTAAACAACACGTTGTAAGTCGAAAAGCTTTCATGTTGCGTGTATGTCTAAGTGTGTAGCCTCAAAAGAGAAGGCACAGGACAGTTTTCTCTCGAAAGGATATGTAAGAATACCACTTCATAAGGAAATACAGTTTTGCAGAGTAAAGACATATACGTAAGCATTGGAAACTCTTTACGAGAAGAAATAACGCATAGTACAAAATTAGCTTGTATCTCCAAAACTACATGTTGTATCTCGAAAAGAATTGTTGTGGCGTGTATGTCTTAACATGTAGCATCTAAAGAGAACCAAAAGGAGAATTTTCTTTCGTCAAAATTTTTCAGAAAATCACGTTTTAAGGAAATCCCGCATCGTGCGAAATTATCTTGTTTTTCCTAAACAACACGTTGTAAGTCGAAAAGCTTTCATGTTGCGTGTATGTCTAAGTGTGTAGCCTCAAAAGAGAAGGCACAGGACAGTTTTCTCTCGAAAGGATATGGAAGAATACCACTTCATAAGGAAATACAGTTTTGCAGAGTAAAGACATATACGTATGCATTGGAAACTCTTTACGAGAAGAAATAACGCATAGTACAAAATTAGCTTGTATCTCCAAAACTACACGTTGTATCTCGAAAAGAATTGTTGTGGCGTGTACGTCTTAACATGTAGCATCTAAAGAGAACCAAAAGGAGAATTTTCTTTCGTCAAAATTTTTCAGAAAATCACGTTTTAAGGAAATCCCGCATCGTGCGAAATTATCTTGTTTTTCCTAAACAACACGTTGTAAGTCGAAAAGCTTTCATGTTGCGTGTATGTCTAAGTGTGTAGCCTCAAAAGAGAAGGCACAGGACAGTTTTCTCTCGAAAGGATATGTAAGAATACCACTTCATAAGGAAATACAGTTTTGCAGAGTAAAGACATATACGTACGCATTGGAAACTCTTTACGAGAAGAAATAACGCATAGTAAAAAATTAGCTTGTATCTCCAAAACTACACGTTGTATCTCGAAAAGAATTGTTGTGGCGTGTACGAATTAACATGTAGCATCTAAAGAGAACCAAAAGGAGAATTTTCTTTCGTCAAAATTTTTCAGAAAATCACGTTTTAAGGAAATCCCGCATCGTGCGAAATTATCTTGTTTTTCCTAAACAACACGTTGTAAGTCGAAAAGCTTTCATGTTGCGTGTATGTCTAAGTGTTTAGCCTCAAAAGAGAAGGCACAGGACAGTTTTCTCTCGAAAGAATATGTAAGAATACCACTTCATAAGGAAATACAGTTTTACAGAGTAAAGACATATACGTACGCATTGGAAACTCTTTACGAGAAGAAATAACGCATAGTACAAAATTAGCTTGTATCTCCAAAACTACACGTTGTATCTCGAAAAGAATTGTTGTGGCGTGTACGTCTTAACATGTAGCATCTAAAGAGAACCAAAAGGAGAATTTTCTTTCGTCAAAATTTTTCAGAAAATCACGTTTTAAGGAAATCCCGCATCGTGCGAAATTATCTTGTTTTTCCTAAACAACACGTTGTAAGTCGAAAAGCTTTCATGTTGCGTGTATGTCTAAGTGTGTAGCCTCAAAAGAGAAGGCACAGGACAGTTTTCTCTCGAAAGGATATGTAAGAATACCACTTCATAAGGAAATACAGTTTTGCAGAGTAAAGACATATACATACGCATTGGAAACTTCTTATGAGAAGAAATAACGCATAGTAAAAAATTAGCTTGTATCTCCAAAACTACACGTTGTATCTCGAAAAGAATTGTTGTGGTGTGTATGTCTTAACATGTAGCATCTAAAGAGAACCAAAAGGAGAATTTTCTTTCGTCAAAATTTTTCAGAAAATCACGTTTTAAGGAAATCCCGCATCGTGCGAAATTATCTTGTTTTTCCTAAACAACACGTTGTAAGTCGAAAAGCTTTCATGTTGCGTGTATGTCTAAGTGTGTAGCCTCAAAAGAGAAGGCACAGGACAGTTTTCTCTCGAAAGGATATGTAAGAATACCACTTCATAAGGAAATACAGTTTTGCAGAGTAAAGACATATACGTACGCATTGGAAACTCTTTACGAGAAGAAATAACGCATAGTACAAAATTAGCTTGTATCTCCAAAACTACACGTTGTATCTCGAAAAGAATTGTTGTGGCGTGTACGTCTTAACATGTAGCATCTAAAGAGAACCAAAAGGAGAATTTTCTTTCGTCAAAATTTTTCAGAAAATCACGTTTTAAGGAAATCCCGCATCGTGCGAAATTATCTTGTTTTTCCTAAACAACACGTTGTAAGTCGAAAAGCTTTCATGTTGCGTGTATGTCTAAGTGTGTAGCCTCAAAAGAGAAGGCACAGGACAGTTTTCTCTCGAAAGGATATGTAAGAATACCACTTCATAAGGAAATACAGTTTTGCAGAGTAAAGACATATACGTACGCATTGGAAACTCTTTACGAGAAGAAATAACGCATAGTACAAAATTAGCTTGTATCTCCAAAACTACACGTTGTATTTCGAAAAGAATTGTTGTGGCGTGTACGTCTTAACATGTAGCATCTAAAGAGAACCAAAAGGAGAATTTTCTTTCGTCAAAATTTTTCAGAAAATCACGTTTTAAGGAAATCCCGCATCGTGCGAAATTATCTTGTTTTTCCTAAACAACACGTTGTAAGTCGAAAAGCTTTCATGTTGCGTGTATGTCTAAGTGTGTAGCCTCAAAAGAGAAGGCACAGGACAGTTTTCTCTCGAAAGGATATGTAAGAATACCACTTCATAAGGAAATACAGTTTTGCAGAGTAAAGTCATATACGTACGCATTGGAAACTCTTTACGAGAAGAAATAACGCGTAGTACAAAATTAGCTTGTATCTCCAAAACTACACGTTGTATCTCGAAAAGAATTGTTGTGGCGTGTACGTCTTAACATGTAGCATCTAAAGAGAACCAAAAGGAGAATTTTCTTTCGTCAAAATTTTTCAGAAAATCACGTTTTAAGGAAATCCCGCATCGTGCGAAATTATCTTGTTTTTCCTAAACAACACGTTGTAAGTCGAAAAGCTTTCATGTTGCGTGTATGTCTAAGTGTGTAGCCTCAAAAGAGAAGGCACAGGACAGTTTTCTCTCGAAAGGATATGTAAGAATACCACTTCATAAGGAAATACAGTTTTGCAGAGTAAAGACATATACGTACGCATTGGAAACTCTTTACGAGAAGAAATAACGCATAGTACAAAATTAGCTTGTATCTCCAAAACTACACGTTGTATCTCGAAAAGAATTGTTGTGGCGTGTACGTCTTAACATGTAGCATCTAAAGAGAACCAAAAGGAGAATTTTCTTTCCTCAAAATTTTTCAGAAAATCACGTTTTAAGGAAATCCCGCATCGTGCGAAATTATCTTGTTTTTCCTAAACAACACGTTTTAAGTCGAAAAGCTTTCATGTTGCGTGTATGTCTAAGTGTGTAGCCTCAAAAGAGAAGGCACAGGACAGTTTTCTCTCGAAAGGATATGTAAGAATACCACTTCATAAGGAAATACAGTTTTGCAGAGTAAAGACATATACGTACGCATTGGAAAGTCTTTAGGAGAAGAAATAACGCATAGTACAAAATTAGCTTGTATCTCCAAAACTACACGTTGTATCTCGAAAAGAATTGTTGTGGCGTGTACGTCTTAACATGTAGCATCTAAAGAGAACCAAAAGGAGAATTTTCTTTCGTCAAAATTTTTCAGAAAATCACGTTTTAAGGAAATCCCGCATCGTGCGAAATTATCTTGTTTTTCCTAAACAACACGTTGTAAGTCGAAAAGCTTTCATGTTGCGTGTATGTCTAAGTGTGTAGCCTCAAAAGAGAAGGCACAGGACAGTTTTCTCTCGAAAGGATATGTAAGAATACCACTTCATAAGGAAATACAGTTTTGCAGAGTAAAGACATATACGTACGCATTGGAAACTCTTTACGAGAAGAAATAACGCATAGTACAAAATTAGCTTGTATCTCCAAAACTACACGTTGTATCTCGAAAAGAATTGTTGTGGCGTGTACGTCTTAACATGTAGCATCTAAAGAGAACCAAAAGGAGAATTTTCTTTCGTCAAAATTTTTCAGAAAATCACGTTTTAAGGAAATCCCGCATCGTGCGAAATTATCTTGTTTTTCCTAAACAACACGTTGTAAGTCGAAAAGCTTTCATGTTGCGTGTATGTCTAAGTGTGTAGCCTCAAAAGAGAAGGCACAGGACAGTTTTCTCTCGAAAGGATATGGAAGAATACCACTTCATAAGGAAATACAGTTTTGCAGAGTAAAGACATATACGTACGCATTGGAAACTCTTTACGAGAAGAAATAACGCATAGTACAAAATTAGCTTGTATCTCCAAAACTACACGTTGTATCTCGAAAAGAATTGTTGTGGCGTGTACGTCTTAACATGTAGCATCTAAAGATAACCAAAAGGAGAATTTTCTTTCGTCAAAATTTTTCAGAAAATCACGTTTTAAGGAAATCCCGCATCGTGCGAAATTATCTTGTTTTTCCTAAACAACACGTTGTAAGTCGAAAAGCTTTCATGTTGCGTGTATGTCTAAGTGTGTAGCCTCAAAAGAGAAGGCACAGGACAGTTTTCTCTCGAAAGGATATGTAAGAATACCACTTCATAAGGAAATACAGTTTTGCAGAGTAAAGACATATACGTACGCATTGGAAACTCTTTACGAGAAGAAATAACGCATAGTACAAAATTAGCTTGTATCTCCAAAACTACACGTTGTATCTCGAAAAGAATTGTTGTGGCGTGTACGACTTAACATGTAGCATCTAAAGAGAACCAAAAGGAGAATTTTCTTTCGTCAAAATTTTTCAGAAAATCACGTTTTAAGGAAATCCCGCATCGTGCGAAATTATCTTGTTTTTCCTAAACAACACGTTGTAAGTCGAAAAGCTTTCATGTTGCGTGTATGTCTAAGTGTGTAGCCTCAAAAGAGAAGGCACAGGACAGTTTTCTCTCGAAAGAATATGTAAGAATACCACTTCATAAGGAAATACAGTTTTACAGAGTAAAGACATATACGTACGCATTGGAAACTCTTTACGAGAAGAAATAACGCATAGTACAAAATTAGCTTGTATCTCCAAAACTACACGTTGTATCTCGAAAAGAATTGTTGTGGCGTGTACGTCTTAACATGTAGCATCTAAAGAGAACCAAAAGGAGAATTTTCTTTCGTCAAAATTTTTCAGAAAATCACGTTTTAAGGAAATCCCGCATCGTGCGAAATTATCTTGTTTTTCCAAAACAACACGTTGTAAGTCGAAAAGCTTTCATGTTGCGTGTATGTCTAAGTGTGTAGCCTCAAAAGAGAAGGCACAGGACAGTTTTCCCTCGAAAGGATATGTAAGAATACCACTTCATAAGGAAATACAGTTTTGCAGAGTAAAGACATATACGTACGCATTGGAAACTCTTTACGAGAAGAAATAACGCATAGCACAAAATTAGCTTGTATCTCCAAAACTACACGTTGTATCTCGAAAAGAATTGTTGTGGCGTGTACGTCTTAACATGTAGCATCTAAAGAGAACCAAAAGGAGAATTTTCTTTCGTCAAAATTTTTCAGAAAATCACGTTTTAAGGAAATCCCGCATCGTGCGAAATTATCTTGTTTTTCCTAAACAACACGTTGTAAGTCGAAAAGCTTTCATGTTGCGTGTATGTCTAAGTGTGTAGCCTCAAAAGAGAAGGCACAGGACAGTTTTCTCTCGAAAGGATATGGAAGAATACCACTTCATAAGGAAATACAGTTTTGCAGAGTAAAGACATATACATACGCATTGGAAACTTCTTATGATAAGAAATAACGCATAGTACAAAATTAGCTTGTATCTCCAAAACTACACGTTGTATCTCGAAAAGAATTGTTGTGGTGTGTACGTCTTAACATGTAGCATCTAAAGAGAACCAAAAGGAGAATTTTCTTTCGTCAAAATTTTTCAGAAAATCACGTTTTAAGGAAATCCCGCATCGTGCGAAATTATCTTGTTTTTCCTAAACAACACGTTGTAAGTCGAAAAGCTTTCATGTTGCGTGTATGTCTAAGTGTGTAGCCTCAAAAGAGAAGGCACAGGACAGTTTTCTCTCGAAAGGATATGTAAGAATACCACTTCATAAGGAAATACAGTTTTGCAGAGTAAAGACATATACGTACGCATTGGAAACTCTTTACGAGAAGAAATAACGCATAGTACAAAATTAGCTTGTATCTCCAAAACTACACGTTGTATCTCGAAAAGAATTGTTGTGGCGTGTACGTCTTAACATGTAGCATCTAAAGAGAACCAAAAGGAGAATTTTCTTTCGTCAAAATTTTTCAGAAAATCACGTTTTAAGGAAATCCCGCATCGTGCGAAATTATCTTGTTTTTCCTAAACAACACGTTGTAAGTCGAAAAGCATTCATGTTGCGTGTATGTCTAAGTGTGTAGCCTCAAAAGAGAAGGCACAGGACAGTTTTCTCTCGAAAGGATATGTAAGAATACCACTTCATAAGGAAATACAGTTTTGCAGAGTAAAGACATATACGTACGCATTGGAAACTCTTTAGGAGAAGAAATAACGCATAGTACAAAATTAGCTTGTATCTCCAAAACTATACGTTGTATCTCGAAAAGAATTGTTGTGGCGTGTACGTCTTAACATGTAGCATCTAAAGAGAACCAAAAGGAGAATTTTCTTTCGTCAAAATTTTTCAGAAAATCACGTTTTAAGGAAATCCCGCATCGTGCGAAATTATCTTGTTTTTCCAAAACAACACGTTGTAAGTCGAAAAGCTTTCATGTTGCGTGTATGTCTAAGTGTGTAGCCTCAAAAGAGAAGGCACAGGACAGTTTTCTCTCGAAAGGATATGTAAGAATACCACTTCATAAGGAAATACAGTTTTGCAGAGTAAAGACATATACGTACGCATTGGAAACTCTTTACGAGAAGAAATAACGCATAGCACAAAATTAGCTTGTATCTCCAAAACTACACGTTGTATCTCGAAAAGAATTGTTGTGGCGTGTACGTCTTAACATGTAGCATCTAAAGAGAACCAAAAGGAGAATTTTCTTTCGTCAAAATTTTTCAGAAAATCACGTTTTAAGGAAATCCCGCATCGTGCGAAATTATCTTGTTTTTCCTAAACAACACGTTGTAAGTCGAAAAGCTTTCATGTTGCGTGTATGTCTAAGTGTGTAGCCTCAAAAGAGAAGGCACAGGACAGTTTTCTCTCGAAAGGATATGGAAGAATACCACTTCATAAGGAAATACAGTTTTGCAGAGTAAAGACATATACGTACGCATTGGAAACTCTTTACGAGAAGAAATAACGCATAGTACAAAATTAGCTTGTATCTCCAAAACTACACGTTGTATCTCAAAAAGATTTGTTGTGGCGTGTACGTCTTAACATGTAGCATCTAAAGAGAACCAAAAGGAGAATTTTCTTTTGTCAAAATTTTTCAGAAAATCACGTTTTAAGGAAATCCCGCATCGTGCGAAATTATCTTGTTTTTCCTAAACAACACGTTGTAAGTCGAAAAGCTTTCATGTTGCGTGTATGTCTAAGTGTGTAGCCTCAAAAGAGAAGGCACAGGACAGTTTTCTCTCGAAAGGATATGGAAGAATACCACTTCATAAGGAAATACAGTTTTGCAGAGTAAAGACATATACGTACGCATTGGAAACTCTTTACGAGAAGAAATAACGCATAGTACAAAATTAGCTTGTATCTCCAAAACTACACGTTGTATCTCGAAAAGAATTGTTGTGGCGTGTACGTCTTAACATGTAGCATCTAAAGAGAACCAAAAGGAGAATTTTCTTTCGTCAAAATTTTTCAGAAAATCACGTTTTAAGGAAATCCCGCATCGTGCGAAATTATCTTGTTTTTCCTAAACAACACGTTGTAAGTCGAAAAGCTTTCATGTTGCGTGTATGTCTAAGTGTGTAGCCTCAAAAGAGAAGGCACAGGACAGTTTTCTCTCGAAAGGATATGTAAGAATACCACTTCATAAGGAAATACAGTTTTGCAGAGTAAAGACATATACGTACGCATTGGAAACTCTTTACGAGAAGAAATAACGCATAGTACAAAATTAGCTTGTATCTCCAAAACTACACGTTGTATCTCGAAAAGAATTGTTGTGGCGTGTACGTCTTAACATGTAGCATCTAAAGAGAACCAAAAGGAGAATTTTCTTTCGTCAAAATTTTTCAGAAAATCACGTTTTAAGGAAATCCCGCATCGTGCGAAATTATCTTGTTTTTCCTAAACAACACGTTGTAAGTCGAAAAGCTTTCATGTTGCGTGTATGTCTAAGTGTGTAGCCTCAAAAGAGAAGGCACAGGACAGTTTTCTCTCGAAAGGATATGTAAGAATACCACTTCATAAGGAAATACAGTTTTGCAGAGTAAAGACATATACGTACGCATTGGAAACTCTTTACGAGAAGAAATAACGCATAGTACAAAATTAGCTTGTATCTCCAAAACTACACGTTGTATCTCGAAAAGAATTGTTGTGGCGTGTACGTCTTAACATGTAGCATCTAAAGAGTACCAAAAGGAGAATTTTCTTTCGTCAAAATTTTTCAGAAAATCACGTTTTAAGGAAATCCCGCATCGTGCGAAATTATCTTGTTTTTCCTAAACAACACGTTGTAAGTCGAAAAGCTTTCATGTTGCGTGTATGTCTAAGTGTGTAGCCTCAAAAGAGAAGGCACAGGACAGTTTTCTCTCGAAAGGATATGTAAGAATACCACTTCATAAGGAAATACAGTTTTGCAGAGTAAAGACATATACGTACGCATTGGAAACTCTTTACGAGAAGAAATAACGCATAGTACAAAATTAGCTTGTATCTCCAAAACTACACGTTGTATCTCGAAAAGAATTGTTGTGGCGTGTACGTCTTAACATGTAGCATCTAAAGAGAACCAAAAGGAGAATTTTCTTTCGTCAAAATTTTTCAGAAAATCACGTTTTAAGGAAATCCCGCATCGTGCGAAATTATCTTGTTTTTCCTAAACAACACGTTGTAAGTCGAAAAGCTTTCATGTTGCGTGTATGTCTAAGTGTGTAGCCTCAAAAGAGAAGGCACAGGACAGTTTTCTCTCGAAAGGATATGTAAGAATACCACTTCATAAGGAAATACAGTTTTGCAGAGTAAAGACATATACATACGCATTGGAAACTCTTTACGAGAAGAAATAACGCATAGTACAAAATTAGCTTGTATCTCCAAAACTACACGTTGTATCTCGAAAAGAATTGTTGTGGCGTGTACGTCTTAACATGTAGCATCTAAAGAGAACCAAAAGGAGAATTTTCTTTCGTCAAAATTTTTCAGAAAATCACGTTTTAAGGAAATCCCGCATCGTGCGAAATTATCTTGTTTTTCCTAAACAACACGTTGTAAGTCGAAAAGCTTTCATGTTGCGTGTATGTCTAAGTGTGTAGCCTCAAAAGAGAAGGCACAGGACAGTTTTCTCTCGAAAGGACATGTAAGAATACCACTTCATAAGGAAATACAGTTTTGCAGAGTAAAGACATATACGTACGCATTGGAAACTCTTTACGAGAAGAAATAACGCATTGTACAAAATTAGCTTGTATCTCCAAAACTACACGTTGTATCTCGAAAAGAATTGTTGTGGCGTGTACGTCTTAACATGTAGCATCTAAAGAGAACCAAAAGGAGAATTTTCTTTCGTCAAAATTTTTCAGAAAATCACGTTTTAAGGAAATCCCGCATCGTGCGAAATTATCTTGTTTTTCCTAAACAACACGTTGTAAGTCGAAAAGCTTTCATGTTGCGTGTATGTCTAAGTGTGTAGCCTCAAAAGAGAAGGCACAGGACAGTTTTCTCTCGAAAGGATATGTAAGAATACCACTTCATAAGGAAATACAGTTTTGCAGAGTAAAGACATATACGTACGCATTGGAAACTCTTTACGAGAAGAAATAACGCATAGTACAAAATTAGCTTGTATCTCCAAAACTACACGTTGTATCTCGAAAAGAATTGTTGTGGCGTGTACGTCTTAACATGTAGCATCTAAAGAGAACCAAAAGGAGAATTTTCTTTCGTCAAAATTTTTCAGAAAATCACGTTTTAAGGAAATCCCGCATCGTGCGAAATTATCTTGTTTTTCCTAAACAACACGTTGTAAGTCGAAAAGCTTTCATGTTGCGTGTATGTCTAAGTGTGTAGCCTCAAAAGAGAAGGCACAGGACAGTTTTCTCTCGAAAGGATATGTAAGAATACCACTTCATAAGGAAATACAGTTTTGCAGAGTAAAGACATATACATACGCATTGGAAACTCTTTACGAGAAGAAATAACGCATTGTACAAAATTAGCTTGTATCTCCAAAACTACACGTTGTATCTCGAAAAGAATTGTTGTGGCGTGTACGTCTTAACATGTAGCATCTAAAGAGAACCAAAAGGAGAATTTTCTTTCGTCAAAATTTTTCAGAAAATCACGTTTTAAGGAAATCCCGCATCGTGCGAAATTATCTTGTTTTTCCTAAACAACACGTTGTAAGTCGAAAAGCTTTCATGTTGCGTGTATGTCTAAGTGTGTAGCCTCAAAAGAGAAGGCACAGGACAGTTTTCTCTCGAAAGGATATGTAAGAATACCACTTCATAAGGAAATACAGTTTTGCAGAGTAAAGACATATACGTACGCATTGGAAACTCTTTACGAGAAGAAATAACGCATAGTACAAAATTAGCTTGTATCTCCAAAACTACACGTTGTATCTCGAAAAGAATTGTTGTGGCGTGTACGTCTTAACATGTAGCATCTAAAGAGAACCAAAAGGAGAATTTTCTTTCGTCAAAATTTTTCAGAAAATCACGTTTTAAGGAAATCCCGCATCGTGCGAAATTATCTTGTTTTTCCTAAACAACACGTTGTAAGTCGAAAAGCTTTCATGTTGCGTGTATGTCTAAGTGTGTAGCCTCAAAAGAGAAGGCACAGGACAGTTTTCTCTCGAAAGGATATGTAAGAATACCACTTCATAAGGAAATACAGTTTTGCAGAGTAAAGACATATACATACGCATTGGAAACTCTTTACGAGAAGAAATAACGCATAGTACAAAATTAGCTTGTATCTCCAAAACTACACGTTGTATCTCGAAAAGAATTGTTGTGGCGTGTACGTCTTAACATGTAGCATCTAAAGAGAACCAAAAGGAGAATTTTCTTTTGTCAAAATTTTTCAGAAAATCACGTTTTAAGGAAATCCCGCATCGTGCGAAATTATCTTGTTTTTCCTAAACAACACGTTGTAAGTCGAAAAGCTTTCATGTTGCGTGTATGTCTAAGTGTGTAGCCTCAAAAGAGAAGGCACAGGACAGTTTTCTCTCGAAAGGATATGTAAGAATACCACTTCATAAGGAAATACAGTTTTGCAGAGTAAAGACATATACGTACTCATTGGAAACTCTTTACGAGAAGAAATAACGCATAGTACAAAATTAGCTTGTATCTCCAAAACTACACGTTGTATCTCGAAAAGAATTGTTGTGGCGTGTACGTCTTAACATGTAGCATCTAAAGAGAACCAAAAGGAGAATTTTCTTTCGTCAAAATTTTTCAGAAAATCACGTTTTAAGGAAATACCGCATCGTGCGAAATTACCTTGTTTTTCCTAAACAAGACGTTGTAAGTCGAAAAGCTTTCATGTTGCGTGTATGTCTAAGTGTGTAGCCTCAAAAGAGAAGGCACAGGACAGTTTTCTCTCGAAAGGATATGTAAGAATACCACTTCATAAGGAAATACAGTTTTGCAGAGTAAAGACATATACGTACGCATTGGAAACTCTTTACGAGAAGAAATAACGCATAGTACAAAATTAGCTTGTATCTCCAAAACTACACGTTGTATCTCGAAAAGAATTGTTGTGGCGTGTACGTCTTAACATGTAGCATCTAAAGAGAACCAAAAGGAGAATTTTCTTTCGTCAAAATTTTCCAGAAAATCACGTTTTAAGGAAATCCCGCATCGTGCGAAATTATCTTGTTTTTCCTAAACAACACGTTGTAAGTCGAAAAGCTTTCATGTTGCGTGTATGTCTAAGTGTGTAGCCTCAAAAGAGAAGGCACAGGACAGTTTTCTCTCGAAAGGATATGTAAGAATACCACTTCATAAGGAAATACAGTTTTGCAGAGTAAAGACATATACATACGCATTGGAAACTCTTTACGAGAAGAAATAACGCATAGTACAAAATTAGCTTGTATCTCCAAAACTACACGTTGTATCTCGAAAAGAATTGTTGTGGCGTGTACGTCTTAACATGTAGCATCTAAAGAGAACCAAAAGGAGAATTTTCTTTTGTCAAAATTTTTCAGAAAATCACGTTTTAAGGAAATCCCGCATCGTGCGAAATTATCTTGTTTTTCCTAAACAACACGTTGTAAGTCGAAAAGCTTTCATGTTGCGTGTATGTCTAAGTGTGTAGCCTCAAAAGAGAAGGCACAGGACAGTTTTCTCTCGAAAGGATATGTAAGAATACCACTTCATAAGGAAATACAGTTTTGCAGAGTAAAGACATATACGTACTCATTGGAAACTCTTTACGAGAAGAAATAACGCATAGTACAAAATTAGCTTGTATCTCCAAAACTACACGTTGTATCTCGAAAAGAATTGTTGTGGCGTGTACGTCTTAACATGTAGCATCTAAAGAGAACCAAAAGGAGAATTTTCTTTCGTCAAAATTTTTCAGAAAATCACGTTTTAAGGAAATACCGCATCGTGCGAAATTACCTTGTTTTTCCTAAACAAGACGTTGTAAGTCGAAAAGCTTTCATGTTGCGTGTATGTCTAAGTGTGTAGCCTCAAAAGAGAAGGCACAGGACAGTTTTCTCTCGAAAGGATATGTAAGAATACCACTTCATAAGGAAATACAGTTTTGCAGAGTAAAGACATATACGTACGCATTGGAAACTCTTTACGAGAAGAAATAACGCATAGTACAAAATTAGCTTGTATCTCCAAAACTACACGTTGTATCTCGAAAAGAATTGTTGTGGCGTGTACGTCTTAACATGTAGCATCTAAAGAGAACCAAAAGGAGAATTTTCTTTCGTCAAAATTTTCCAGAAAATCACGTTTTAAGGAAATCCCGCATCGTGCGAAATTATCTTGTTTTTCCTAAACAACACGTTGTAAGTCGAAAAGCTTTCATGTTGCGTGTATGTCTAAGTGTGTAGCCTCAAAAGAGAAGGCACAGGACAGTTTTCTCTCGAAAGGATATGTAAGAATACCACTTCATAAGGAAATACAGTTTTGCAGAGTAAAGACATATACGTACGCATTGGAAACTCTTTACGAGAAGAAATAACGCATAGTACAAAATTAGCTTGTATCTCCAAAACTACACGTTGTATCTCGAAAAGAATTGTTGTGGCGTGTACGTCTTAACATGTAGCATCTAAAGAGAACCAAAAGGAGAATTTTCTTTTGTCAAAATTTTTCAGAAAATCACGTTTTAAGGAAATCCCGCATCGTGCGAAATTATCTTGTTTTTCCTAAACAACACGTTGTAAGTCGAAAAGCTTTCATGTTGCGTGTATGTCTAAGTGTGTAGCCTCAAAAGAGAAGGCACAGGACAGTTTTCTCTCGAAAGGATATGTAAGAATACCACTTCATAAGGAAATACAGTTTTGCAGAGTAAAGACATATACGTACGCATTGGAAACTCTTTACGAGAAGAAATAACGCATTGTACAAAATTAGCTTGTATCTCCAAAACTACACGTTGTATCTCGAAAAGAATTGTTGTGGCGTGTACGTCTTAACATGTAGCATCTAAAGAGAACCAAAAGGAGAATTTTCTTTCGTCAAAATTTTTCAGAAAATCACGTTTTAAGGAAATCCCGCATCGTGCGAAATTATCTTGTTTTTCCTAAACAACACGTTGTAAGTCGAAAAGCTTTCATGTTGCGTGTATGTCTAAGTGTGTAGCCTCAAAAGAGAAGGCACAGGACAGTTTTCTCTCGAAAGGATATGTAAGAATACCACTTCATAAGGAAATACAGTTTTGCAGAGTAAAGACATATACGTACGCATTGGAAACTCTTTACGAGAAGAAATAACGCATAGTACAAAATTAGCTTGTATCTCCAAAACTACACGTTGTATCTCGAAAAGAATTGTTGTGGCGTGTACGTCTTAACATGTAGCATCTAAAGAGAACCAAAAGGAGAATTTTCTTTCGTCAAAATTTTTCAGAAAATCACGTTTTAAGGAAATCCCGCATCGTGCGAAATTATCTTGTTTTTCCTAAACAACACGTTGTAAGTCGAAAAGCTTTCATGTTGCGTGTATGTCTAAGTGTGTAGCCTCAAAAGAGAAGGCACAGGACAGTTTTCTCTCGAAAGGATATGTAAGAATACCACTTCATAAGGAAATACAGTTTTGCAGAGTAAAGACATATACGTACTCATTGGAAACTCTTTACGAGAAGAAATAACGCATAGTACAAAATTAGCTTGTATCTCCAAAACTACACGTTGTATCTCGAAAAGAATTGTTGTGGCGTGTACGTCTTAACATGTAGCATCTAAAGAGAACCAAAAGGAGAATTTTCTTTCGTCAAAATTTTTCAGAAAATCACGTTTTAAGGAAATACCGCATCGTGCGAAATTACCTTGTTTTTCCTAAACAAGACGTTGTAAGTCGAAAAGCTTTCATGTTGCGTGTATGTCTAAGTGTGTAGCCTCAAAAGAGAAGGCACAGGACAGTTTTCTCTCGAAAGGATATGGAAGAATACCACTTCATAAGGAAATACAGTTTTGCAGAGTAAAGACATATACGTACGCATTGGAAACACTTTACGAGAAGAAATAACGCATAGTACAAAATTAGCTTGTATCTCCAAAACTACACGTTGTATCTCGAAAAGAATTGTTGTGGCGTGTACGTCTTAACATGTAGCATCTAAAGAGAACCAAAAGGAGAATTTTCTTTCGTCAAAATTTTCCAGAAAATCACGTTTTAAGGAAATCCCGCATCGTGCGAAATTATCTTGTTTTTCCTAAACAACACGTTGTAAGTCGAAAAGCTTTCATGTTGCGTGTATGTCTAAGTGTGTAGCGTCAAAAGAGAAGGCACAGGACAGTTATCTCTCGAAAGGATATGTAAGAATACCACTTCATAAGGAAATACAGTTTTGCAGAGTAAAGACATATACGTACGCATTGGAAACTCTTTACGAGAAGAAATAACGCATAGTACAAAATTAGCTTGTATCTCCAAAACTACACGTTGTATCTCGAAAAGAATTGTTGTGGCGTGTACGTCTTAACATGTAGCATCTAAAGAGAACCAAAAGGAGAATTTTCTTTCGTCAAAATTTTCCAGAAAATCACGTTTTAAGGAAATCCCGCATCGTGCGAAATTATCTTGTTTTTCCTAAACAACACGTTGTAAGTCGAAAAGCTTTCATGTTGCGTGTATGTCTAAGTGTGTAGCCTCAAAAGAGAAGGCACAGGACAGTTTTCTCTCGAAAGGATATGTAAGAATACCACTTCATAAGGAAATACAGTTTTGCAGAGTAAAGACATATACGTACGCATTGGAAACTCTTTACGAGAAGAAATAACGCATAGTACAAAATTAGCTTGTATCTCCAAAACTACACGTTGTATCTCGAAAAGAATTGTTGTGGCGTGTACGTCTTAACATGTAGCATCTAAAGAGAACCAAAAGGAGAATTTTCTTTTGTCAAAATTTTTCAGAAAATCACGTTTTAAGGAAATCCCGCATCGTGCGAAATTATCTTGTTTTTCCTAAGCAACACGTTGTAAGTCGAAAAGCTTTCATGTTGCGTGTATGTCTAAGTGTGTAGCCTCAAAAGAGAAGGCACAGGACAGTTTTCTCTCGAAAGGATATGTAAGAATACCACTTCATAAGGAAATACAGTTTTGCAGAGTAAAGACATATACGTACGCATTGGAAACTCTTTACGAGAAGAAATAACGCATTGTACAAAATTAGCTTGTATCTCCAAAACTACACGTTGTATCTCGAAAAGAATTGTTGTGGCGTGTACGTCTTAACATGTAGCATCTAAAGAGAACCAAAAGGAGAATTTTCTTTCGTCAAAATTTTTCAGAAAATCACGTTTTAAGGAAATCCCGCATCGTGCGAAATTATCTTGTTTTTCCTAAACAACACGTTGTAAGTCGAAAAGCTTTCATGTTGCGTGTATGTCTAAGTGTGTAGCCTCAAAAGAGAAGGCACAGGACAGTTTTCTCTCGAAAGGATATGTAAGAATACCACTTCATAAGGAAATACAGTTTTGCAGAGTAAAGACATATACGTACGCATTGGAAACTCTTTACGAGAAGAAATAACGCATAGTACAAAATTAGCTTGTATCTCCAAAACTACACGTTGTATCTCGAAAAGAATTGTTGTGGCGTGTACGTCTTAACATGTAGCATCTAAAGAGAACCAAAAGGAGAATTTTCTTTCGTCAAAATTTTTCAGAAAATCACGTTTTAAGGAAATCCCGCATCGTGCGAAATTATCTTGTTTTTCCTAAACAACACGTTGTAAGTCGAAAAGCTTTCATGTTGCGTGTATGTCTAAGTGTGTAGCCTCAAAAGAGAAGGCACAGGACAGTTTTCTCTCGAAAGGATATGTAAGAATACCACTTCATAAGGAAATACAGTTTTGCAGAGTAAAGTCATATACGTACGCATTGGAAACTCTTTACGAGAAGAAATAACGCGTAGTACAAAATTAGCTTGTATCTCCAAAACTACACGTTGTATCTCGAAAAGAATTGTTGTGGCGTGTACGTCTTAACATGTAGCATCTAAAGAGAACCAAAAGGAGAATTTTCTTTCGTCAAAATTTTTCAGAAAATCACGTTTTAAGGAAATCCCGCATCGTGCGAAATTATCTTGTTTTTCCTAAACAACACGTTGTAAGTCGAAAAGCTTTCATGTTGCGTGTATGTCTAAGTGTGTAGCCTCAAAAGAGAAGGCACAGGACAGTTTTCTCTCGAAAGGATATGTAAGAATACCACTTCATAAGGAAATACAGTTTTGCAGAGTAAAGACATATACGTACGCATTGGAAACTCTTTACGAGAAGAAATAACGCATAGTACAAAATTAGCTTGTATCTCCAAAACTACACGTTGTATCTCGAAAAGAATTGTTGTGGCGTGTACGTCTTAACATGTAGCATCTAAAGAGAACCAAAAGGAGAATTTTCTTTCGTCAAAATTTTTCAGAAAATCACGTTTTAAGGAAATCCCGCATCGTGCGAAATTATCTTGTTTTTCCTAAACAACACGTTGTAAGTCGAAAAGCTTTCATGTTGCGTGTATGTCTAAGTGTGTAGCCTCAAAAGAGAAGGCACAGGACAGTTTTCTCTCGAAAGGATATGTAAGAATACCACTTCATAAGGAAATACAGTTTTGCAGAGTAAAGACATATACATACGCATTGGAAACTCTTTACGAGAAGAAATAACGCATAGTACAAAATTAGCTTGTATCTCCAAAACTACACGTTGTATCTCGAAAAGAATTGTTGTGGCGTGTACATCTTAACATGTAGCATCTAAAGAGAACCAAAAGGAGAATTTTCTTTCGTCAAAATTTTTCAGAAAATCACGTTTTAAGGAAATCCCGCATCGTGCGAAATTATCTTGTTTTTCCTAAACAACACGTTGTAAGTCGAAAAGCTTTCATGTTGCGTGTATGTCTAAGTGTGTAGCCTCAAAAGAGAAGGCACAGGACAGTTTTCTCTCGAAAGGACATGTAAGAATACCACTTCATAAGGAAATACAGTTTTGCAGAGTAAAGACATATACGTACGCATTGGAAACTCTTTACGAGAAGAAATAACGCATTGTACAAAATTAGCTTGTATCTCCAAAACTACACGTTGTATCTCGAAAAGAATTGTTGTGGCGTGTACGTCTTAACATGTAGCATCTAAAGAGAACCAAAAGGAGAATTTTCTTTCGTCAAAATTTTTCAGAAAATCACGTTTTAAGGAAATCCCGCATCGTGCGAAATTATCTTGTTTTTCCTAAACAACACGTTGTAAGTCGAAAAGCTTTCATGTTGCGTGTATGTCTAAGTGTGTAGCCTCAAAAGAGAAGGCACAGGACAGTTTTCTCTCGAAAGGATATGTAAGAATACCACTTCATAAGGAAATACAGTTTTGCAGAGTAAAGACATATACGTACGCATTGGAAACTCTTTACGAGAAGAAATAACGCATAGTACAAAATTAGCTTGTATCTCCAAAACTACACGTTGTATCTCGAAAAGAATTGTTGTGGCGTGTACGTCTTAACATGTAGCATCTAAAGAGAACCAAAAGGAGAATTTTCTTTCGTCAAAATTTTTCAGAAAATCACGTTTTAAGGAAATCCCGCATCGTGCGAAATTATCTTGTTTTTCCTAAACAACACGTTGTAAGTCGAAAAGCTTTCATGTTGCGTGTATGTCTAAGTGTGTAGCCTCAAAAGAGAAGGCACAGGACAGTTTTCTCTCGAAAGGATATGTAAGAATACCACTTCATAAGGAAATACAGTTTTGCAGAGTAAAGACATATACATACGCATTGGAAACTCTTTACGAGAAGAAATAACGCATAGTACAAAATTAGCTTGTATCTCCAAAACTACACGTTGTATCTCGAAAAGAATTGTTGTGGCGTGTACGTCTTAACATGTAGCATCTAAAGAGAACCAAAAGGAGAATTTTCTTTTGTCAAAATTTTTCAGAAAATCACGTTTTAAGGAAATCCCGCATCGTGCGAAATTATCTTGTTTTTCCTAAACAACACGTTGTAAGTCGAAAAGCTTTCATGTTGCGTGTATGTCTAAGTGTGTAGCCTCAAAAGAGAAGGCACAGGACAGTTTTCTCTCGAAAGGATATGTAAGAATACCACTTCATAAGGAAATACAGTTTTGCAGAGTAAAGACATATACGTACTCATTGGAATCTCTTTACGAGAAGAAATAACGCATAGTACAAAATTAGCTTGTATCTCCAAAACTACACGTTGTATCTCGAAAAGAATTGTTGTGGCGTGTACGTCTTAACATGTAGCATCTAAAGAGAACCAAAAGGAGAATTTTCTTTCGTCAAAATTTTTCAGAAAATCACGTTTTAAGGAAATACCGCATCGTGCGAAATTACCTTGTTTTTCCTAAACAAGACGTTGTAAGTCGAAAAGCTTTCATGTTGCGTGTATGTCTAAGTGTGTAGCCTCAAAAGAGAAGGCACAGGACAGTTTTCTCTCGAAAGGATATGTAAGAATACCACTTCATAAGGAAATACAGTTTTGCAGAGTAAAGACATATACGTACGCATTGGAAACTCTTTACGAGAAGAAATAACGCATAGTACAAAATTAGCTTGTATCTCCAAAACTACACGTTGTATCTCGAAAAGAATTGTTGTGGCGTGTACGTCTTAACATGTAGCATCTAAAGAGAACCAAAAGGAGAATTTTCTTTCGTCAAAATTTTCCAGAAAATCACGTTTTAAGGAAATCCCGCATCGTGCGAAATTATCTTGTTTTTCCTAAACAACACGTTGTAAGTCGAAAAGCTTTCATGTTGCGTGTATGTCTAAGTGTGTAGCCTCAAAAGAGAAGGCACAGGACAGTTTTCTCTCGAAAGGACATGTAAGAATACCACTTCATAAGGAAATACAGTTTTGCAGAGTAAAGACATATACGTACGCATTGGAAACTCTTTACGAGAAGAAATAACGCATTGTACAAAATTAGCTTGTATCTCCAAAACTACACGTTGTATCTCGAAAAGAATTGTTGTGGCGTGTACGTCTTAACATGTAGCATCTAAAGAGAACCAAAAGGAGAATTTTCTTTCGTCAAAATTTTTCAGAAAATCACGTTTTAAGGAAATCCCGCATCGTGCGAAATTATCTTGTTTTTCCTAAACAACACGTTGTAAGTCGAAAAGCTTTCATGTTGCGTGTATGTCTAAGTGTGTAGCCTCAAAAGAGAAGGCACAGGACAGTTTTCTCTCGAAAGGATATGTAAGAATACCACTTCATAAGGAAATACAGTTTTGCAGAGTAAAGACATATACGTACGCATTGGAAACTCTTTACGAGAAGAAATAACGCATAGTACAAAATTAGCTTGTATCTCCAAAACTACACGATGTATCTCGAAAAGAATTGTTGTGGCGTGTACGTCTTAACATGTAGCATCTAAAGAGAACCAAAAGGAGAATTTTCTTTCGTCAAAATTTTTCAGAAAATCACGTTTTAAGGAAATCCCGCATCGTGCGAAATTATCTTGTTTTTCCTAAACAACACGTTGTAAGTCGAAAAGCTTTCATGTTGCGTGTATGTCTAAGTGTGTAGCCTCAAAAGAGAAGGCACAGGACAGTTTTCTCTCGAAAGGATATGTAAGAATACCACTTCATAAGGAAATACAGTTTTGCAGAGTAAAGACATATACATACGCATTGGAAACTCTTTACGAGAAGAAATAACGCATAGTACAAAATTAGCTTGTATCTCCAAAACTACACGTTGTATCTCGAAAAGAATTGTTGTGGCGTGTACGTCTTAACATGTAGCATCTAAAGAGAACCAAAAGGAGAATTTTCTTTTGTCAAAATTTTTCAGAAAATCACGTTTTAAGGAAATCCCGCATCGTGCGAAATTATCTTGTTTTTCCTAAACAACACGTTGTAAGTCGAAAAGCTTTCATGTTGCGTGTATGTCTAAGTGTGTAGCCTCAAAAGAGAAGGCACAGGACAGTTTTCTCTCGAAAGGATATGTAAGAATACCACTTCATAAGGAAATACAGTTTTGCAGAGTAAAGACATATACGTACTCATTGGAAACTCTTTACGAGAAGAAATAACGCATAGTACAAAATTAGCTTGTATCTCCAAAACTACACGTTGTATCTCGAAAAGAATTGTTGTGGCGTGTACGTCTTAACATGTAGCATCTAAAGAGAACCAAAAGGAGAATTTTCTTTCGTCAAAATTTTTCAGAAAATCACGTTTTAAGGAAATACCGCATCGTGCGAAATTACCTTGTTTTTCCTAAACAAGACGTTGTAAGTCGAAAAGCTTTCATGTTGCGTGTATGTCTAAGTGTGTAGCCTCAAAAGAGAAGGCACAGGACAGTTTTCTCTCGAAAGGATATGTAAGAATACCACTTCATAAGGAAATACAGTTTTGCAGAGTAAAGACATATACGTACGCATTGGAAACTCTTTACGAGAAGAAATAACGCATAGTACAAAATTAGCTTGTATCTCCAAAACTACACGTTGTATCTCGAAAAGAATTGTTGTGGCGTGTACGTCTTAACATGTAGCATCTAAAGAGAACCAAAAGGAGAATTTTCTTTCGTCAAAATTTTCCAGAAAATCACGTTTTAAGGAAATCCCGCATCGTGCGAAATTATCTTGTTTTTCCTAAACAACACGTTGTAAGTCGAAAAGCTTTCATGTTGCGTGTATGTCTAAGTGTGTAGCCTCAAAAGAGAAGGCACAGGACAGTTTTGTCTGGAAAGGATATGTAAGAATACCACTTCATAAGGAAATACAGTTTTGCAGAGTAAAGACATATACATACGCATTGGAAACTCTTTACGAGAAGAAATAACGCATAGTACAAAATTAGCTTGTATCTCCAAAACTCCACGTTGTATCTCGAAAAGAATTGTTGTGGCGTGTACGTCTTAACATGTAGCATCTAAAGAGAACCAAAAGGAGAATTTTCTTTTGTCAAAATTTTTCAGAAAATCACGTTTTAAGGAAATCCCGCATCGTGCGAAATTATCTTGTTTTTCCTAAACAACACGTTGTAAGTCGAAAAGCTTTCATGTTGCGTGTATGTCTAAGTGTGTAGCCTCAAAAGAGAAGGCACAGGACAGTTTTCTCTCGAAAGGATATGTAAGAATACCACTTCATAAGGAAATACAGTTTTGCAGAGTAAAGACATATACGTACTCATTGGAAACTCTTTACGAGAAGAAATAACGCATAGTACAAAATTAGCTTGTATCTCCAAAACTACACGTTGTATCTCGAAAAGAATTGTTGTGGCGTGTACGTCTTAACATGTAGCATCTAAAGAGAACCAAAAGGAGAATTTTCTTTCGTCAAAATTTTTCAGAAAATCACGTTTTAACGAAATACCGCATCGTGCGAAATTACCTTGTTTTTCCTAAACAAGACGTTGTAAGTCGAAAAGCTTTCATGTTGCGTGTATGTCTAAGTGTGTAGCCTCAAAAGAGAAGGCACAGGACAGTTTTCTCTCGAAAGGATATGTAAGAATACCACTTCATAAGGAAATACAGTTTTGCAGAGTAAAGACATATACGTACGCATTGGAAACTCTTTACGAGAAGAAATAACGCATAGTACAAAATTAGCTTGTATCTCCAAAACTACACGTTGTATCTCGAAAAGAATTGTTGTGGCGTGTACGTCTTAACATGTAGCATCTAAAGAGAACCAAAAGGAGAATTTTCTTTCGTCAAAATTTTCCAGAAAATCACGTTTTAAGGAAATCCCGCATCGTGCGAAATTATCTTGTTTTTCCTAAACAACACGTTGTAAGTCGAAAAGCTTTCATGTTGCGTGTATGTCTAAGTGTGTAGCCTCAAAAGAGAAGGCACAGGACAGTTTTCTCTCGAAAGGATATGTAAGAATACCATTTCATAAGGAAATACAGTTTTGCAGAGTAAAGACATATACGTACGCATTGGAAACTCTTTACGAGAAGAAATAACGCATAGTACAAAATTAGCTTGTATCTCCAAAACTACACGTTGTATCTCGAAAAGAATTGTTGTGGCGTGTACGTCTTAACATGTAGCATCTAAAGAGAACCAAAAGGAGAATTTTCTTTTGTCAAAATTTTTCAGAAAATCACGTTTTAAGGAAATCCCGCATCGTGCGAAATTATCTTGTTTTTCCTAAACAACACGTTGTAAGTCGAAAAGCTTTCATGTTGCGTGTATGTCTAAGTGTGTAGCCTCAAAAGAGAAGGCACAGGACAGTTTTCTCTCGAAAGGATATGTAAGAATACCACTTCATAAGGAAATACAGTTTTGCAGAGTAAAGACATATACGTACGCATTGGAAACTCTTTACGAGAAGAAATAACGCATTGTACAAAATTAGCTTGTATCTCCAAAACTACACGTTGTATCTCGAAAAGAATTGTTGTGGCGTGTACGTCTTAACATGTAGCATCTAAAGAGAACCAAAAGGAGAATTTTCTTTCGTCAAAATTTTTCAGAAAATCACGTTTTAAGGAAATCCCGCATCGTGCGAAATTATCTTGTTTTTCCTAAACAACACGTTGTAAGTCGAAAAGATTTCATGTTGCGTGTATGTCTAAGTGTGTAGCCTCAAAAGAGAAGGCACAGGACAGTTTTCTCTCGAAAGGATATGTAAGAATACCACTTCATAAGGAAATACAGTTTTGCAGAGTAAAGACATATACGTACGCATTGGAAACTCTTTACGAGAAGAAATAACGCATAGTACAAAATTAGCTTGTATCTCCAAAACTACACGTTGTATCTCGAAAAGAATTGTTGTGGCGTGTACGTCTTAACATGTAGCATCTAAAGAGAACCAAAAGGAGAATTTTCTTTCGTCAAAATTTTTCAGAAAATCACGTTTTAAGGAAATCCCGCATCGTGCGAAATTATCTTGTTTTTCCTAAACAACACGTTGTAAGTCGAAAAGCTTTCATGTTGCGTGTATGTCTAAGTGTGTAGCCTCAAAAGAGAAGGCACAGGACAGTTTTCTCTCGAAAGGATATGTAAGAATACCACTTCATAAGGAAATACAGTTTTGCAGAGTAAAGACATATACGTACTCATTGGAAACTCTTTACGAGAAGAAATAACGCATAGTACAAAATTAGCTTGTATCTCCAAAACTACACGTTGTATCTCGAAAAGAATTGTTGTGGCGTGTACGTCTTAACATGTAGCATCTAAAGAGAACCAAAAGGAGAATTTTCTTTCGTCAAAATTTTTCAGAAAATCACGTTTTAAGGAAATACCGCATCGTGCGAAATTACCTTGTTTTTCCTAAACAAGACGTTGTAAGTCGAAAAGCTTTCATGTTGCGTGTATGTCTAAGTGTGTAGCCTCAAAAGAGAAGGCACAGGACAGTTTTCTCTCGAAAGGATATGGAAGAATACCACTTCATAAGGAAATACAGTTTTGCAGAGTAAAGACATATACGTACGCATTGGAAACTCTTTACGAGAAGAAATAACGCATAGTACAAAATTAGCTTGTATCTCCAAAACTACACGTTGTATCTCGAAAAGAATTGTTGTGGCGTGTACGTCTTAACATGTAGCATCTAAAGAGAACCAAAAGGAGAATTTTCTTTCGTCAAAATTTTCCAGAAAATCACGTTTTAAGGAAATCCCGCATCGTGCGAAATTATCTTGTTTTTCCTAAACAACACGTTGTAAGTCGAAAAGCTTTCATGTTGCGTGTATGTCTAAGTGTGTAGCGTCAAAAGAGAAGGCACAGGACAGTTTTCTCTCGAAAGGATATGTAAGAATACCACTTCATAAGGAAATACAGTTTTGCAGAGTAAAGACATATACGTACGCATTGGAAACTCTTTACGAGAAGAAATAACGCATAGTACAAAATTAGCTTGTATCTCCAAAACTACACGTTGTATCTCGAAAAGAATTGTTGTGGCGTGTACGTCTTAACATGTAGCATCTAAAGAGAACCAAAAGGAGAATTTTCTTTCGTCAAAATTTTCCAGAAAATCACGTTTTAAGGAAATCCCGCATCGTGCGAAATTATCTTGTTTTTCCTAAACAACACGTTGTAAGTCGAAAAGCTTTCATGTTGCGTGTATGTCTAAGTGTGTAGCCTCAAAAGAGAAGGCACAGGACAGTTTTCTCTCGAAAGGATATGTAAGAATACCACTTCATAAGGAAATACAGTTTTGCAGAGTAAAGACATATACGTACGCATTGGAAACTCTTTACGAGAAGAAATAACGCATAGTACAAAATTAGCTTGTATCTCCAAAACTACACGTTGTATCTCGAAAAGAATTGTTGTGGCGTGTACGTCTTAACATGTAGCATCTAAAGAGAACCAAAAGGAGAATTTTCTTTTGTCAAAATTTTTCAGAAAATCACGTTTTAAGGAAATCCCGCATCGTGCGAAATTATCTTGTTTTTCCTAAGCAACACGTTGTAAGTCGAAAAGCTTTCATGTTGCGTGTATGTCTAAGTGTGTAGCCTCAAAAGAGAAGGCACAGGACAGTTTTCTCTCGAAAGGATATGTAAGAATACCACTTCATAAGGAAATACAGTTTTGCAGAGTAAAGACATATACGTACGCATTGGAAACTCTTTACGAGAAGAAATAACGCATTGTACAAAATTAGCTTGTATCTCCAAAACTACACGTTGTATCTCGAAAAGAATTGTTGTGGCGTGTACGTCTTAACATGTAGCATCTAAAGAGAACCAAAAGGAGAATTTTCTTTCGTCAAAATTTTTCAGAAAATCACGTTTTAAGGAAATCCCGCATCGTGCGAAATTATCTTGTTTTTCCTAAACAACACGTTGTAAGTCGAAAAGCTTTCATGTTGCGTGTATGTCTAAGTGTGTAGCCTCAAAAGAGAAGGCACAGGACAGTTTTCTCTCGAAAGGATATGTAAGAATACCACTTCATAAGGAAATACAGTTTTGCAGAGTAAAGACATATACGTACGCATTGGAAACTCTTTACGAGAAGAAATAACGCATAGTACAAAATTAGCTTGTATCTCCAAAACTACACGTTGTATCTCGAAAAGAATTGTTGTGGCGTGTACGTCTTAACATGTAGCATCTAAAGAGAACCAAAAGGAGAATTTTCTTTCGTCAAAATTTTTCAGAAAATCACGTTTTAAGGAAATCCCGCATCGTGCGAAATTATCTTGTTTTTCCTAAACAACACGTTGTAAGTCGAAAAGCTTTCATGTTGCGTGTATGTCTAAGTGTGTAGCCTCAAAAGAGAAGGCACAGGACAGTTTTCTCTCGAAAGGATATGTAAGAATACCACTTCATAAGGAAATACAGTTTTGCAGAGTAAAGACATATACGTACTCATTGGAAACTCTTTACGAGAAGAAATAACGCATAGTACAAAATTAGCTTGTATCTCCAAAACTACACGTTGTATCTCGAAAAGAATTGTTGTGGCGTGTACGTCTTAACATGTAGCATCTAAAGAGAACCAAAAGGAGAATTTTCTTTCGTCAAAATTTTTCAGAAAATCACGTTTTAAGGAAATACCGCATCGTGCGAAATTACCTTGTTTTTCCTAAACAAGACGTTGTAAGTCGAAAAGCTTTCATGTTGCGTGTATGTCTAAGTGTGTAGCCTCAAAAGAGAAGGCACAGGACAGTTTTCTCTCGAAAGGATATGTAAGAATACCACTTCATAAGGAAATACAGTTTTGCAGAGTAAAGACATATACGTACGCATTGGAAACTCTTTACGAGAAGAAATAACGCATAGTACAAAATTAGCTTGTATCTCCAAAACTACACGTTGTATCTCGAAAAGAATTGTTGTGGCGTGTACGTCTTAACATGTAGCATCTAAAGAGAACCAAAAGGAGAATTTTCTTTCGTCAAAATTTTCCAGAAAATCACGTTTTAAGGAAATCCCGCATCGTGCGAAATTATCTTGTTTTTCCTAAACAACACGTTGTATGTCGAAAAGCTTTCATGTTGCGTGTATGTCTAAGTGTGTAGCCTCAAAAGAGAAGGCACAGGACAGTTTTCTCTCGAAAGGATATGTAAGAATACCACTTCATAAGGAAATACAGTTTTGCAGAGTAAAGACATATACGTACGCATTGGAAACTCTTTACGAGAAGAAATAACGCATAGTACAAAATTAGCTTGTATCTCCAAAACTACACGTTGTATCTCGAAAAGAATTGTTGTGGCGTGTACGTCTTAACGTGTAGCATCTAAAGAGAACCAAATGGAGAATTTTCTTTCGTCAAAATTTTTCAGAAAGTCACGTTTTAAGGAAATCCCGCATCGTGCGAAATTATCTTGTTTTTCCTAAACAACACGTTGTAAGTCGAAAAGCTTTCATGTTGCGTGTATGTCTAAGTGTGTAGCCTCAAAAGAGAAGGCACAGGACAGTTTTCTCTCGAAAGGATATGTAAGAATACCACTTCATAAGGAAATACAGTTTTGCAGAGTAAAGACATATACGTACGCATTGGAAACTCTTTACGAGAAGAAATAACGCATAGTACAAAATTAGCTTGTATCTCCAAAACTACACGTTGTATCTCGAAAAGAATTGTTGTGGCGTGTACGTCTTAACATGTAGCATCTAAAGAGAACCAAAAGGAGAATTTTCTTTCATCAAAATTTTTCAGAAAATCACGTTTTAAGGAAATCCCGCATCGTGCGAAATTATCTTGTTTTTCCTAAACAACACGTTGTAAGTCGAAAAGCTTTCATGTTGCGTGTATGTCTAAGTGTGTAGCCTCAAAAGAGAAGGCACAGGACAGTTTTCTCTCGAAAGGATATGTAAGAATACCACTTCATAAGGAAATACAGTTTTGCAGAGTAAAGACATATACGTACTCATTGGAAACTCTTTACGAGAAGAAATAACGCATAGTACAAAATTAGCTTGTATCTCCAAAACTACACGTTGTATCTCGAAAAGAATTGTTGTGGCGTGTACGTCTTAACATGTAGCATCTAAAGAGAACCAAAAGGAGAATTTTCTTTCGTCAAAATTTTTCAGAAAATCACGTTTTAAGGAAATACCGCATCGTGCGAAATTACCTTGTTTTTCCTAAACAAGACGTTGTAAGTCGAAAAGCTTTCATGTTGCGTGTATGTCTAAGTGTGTAGCCTCAAAAGAGAAGGCACAGGACAGTTTTCTCTCGAAAGGATATGTAAGAATACCACTTCATAAGGAAATACAGTTTTGCAGAGTAAAGACATATACGTACGCATTGGAAACTCTTTACGAGAAGAAATAACGCATAGTACAAAATTAGCTTGTATCTCCAAAACTACACGTTGTATCTCGAAAAGAATTGTTGTGGCGTGTACGTCATAACATGTAGCATCTACAGAGAACCAAAAGGAGAATTTTCTTTCGTCAAAATTTTCCAGAAAATCACGTTTTAAGGAAATCCCGCATCGTGCGAAATTATCTTGTTTTTCCTAAACAACACGTTGTAAGTCGAAAAGCTTTCATGTTGCGTGTATGTCTAAGTGTGTAGCGTCAAAAGAGAAGGCACAGGACAGTTTTCTCTCGAAAGGATATGTAAGAATACCACTTCATAAGGAAATACAGTTTTGCAGAGTAAAGACATATACGTACGCATTGGAAACTCTTTACGAGAAGAAATAACGCATAGTACAAAATTAGCTTGTATCTCCAAAACTACACGTTGTATCTCGAAAAGAATTGTTGTGGCGTGTACGTCTTAACATGTAGCATCTAAAGAGAACCAAAAGGAGAATTTTCTTTTGTCAAAATTTTTCAGAAAATCACGTTTTAAGGAAATCCCGCATCGTGCGAAATTATCTTGTTTTTCCTAAACAACACGTTGTAAGTCGAAAAGCTTTCATGTTGCGTGTATGTCTAAGTGTGTAGCCTCAAAAGAGAAGGCACAGGACAGTTTTCTCTCGAAAGGATATGTAAGAATACCACTTCATAAGGAAATACAGTTTTGCAGAGTAAAGACATATACGTACGCATTGGAAACTCTTTACGAGAAGAAACAACGCATAGTACAAAATTAGCTTGTATCTCCAAAACTACACGTTGTATCTCGAAAAGAATTGTTGTGGCGTGTACGTCTTAACATGTAGCATCTAAAGAGAACCAAAAGGAGAATTTTCTTTCGTCAAAATTTTTCAGAAAATCACATTTTAAGGAAATCCCGCATCGTGCGAAATTATCTTGTTTTTCCTAAACAACACGTTGTATGTCGAAAAGCTTTCATGTTGCGTGTATGTCTAAGTGTGTAGCCTCAAAAGAGAAGGCACAGGACAGTTTTCTCTCGAAAGGATATGTAAGAATACCACTTCATAAGGAAATACAGTTTTGCAGAGTAAAGACATATACGTACGCATTGGAAACTCTTTACGAGAAGAAATAACGCATAGTACAAAATTAGCTTGTATCTACAAAACTACACGTTGTATCTCGAAAAGAATTGTTGTGGCGTGTACGTCTTAACGTGTAGCATCTAAAGAGAACCAAAAGGAGAATTTTCTTTCGTCAAAATTTTTCAGAAAGTCACGTTTTAAGGAAATCCCGCATCGTGCGAAATTATCTTGTTTTTCCTAAACAACACGTTGTAAGTCGAAAAGCTTTCATGTTGCGTGTATGTCTAAGTGTGTAGCCTCAAAAGAGAAGGCACAGGACAGTTTTCTCTCGAAAGGATATGTAAGAATACCACTTCATAAGGAAATACAGTTTTGCAGAGTAAAGACATATACGTACGCATTGGAAACTCTTTACGAGAAGAAATAACGCATAGTACAAAATTAGCTTGTATCTCCAAAACTACACGTTGTATCTCGAAAAGAATTGTTGTGGCGTGTACGTCTTAACATGTAGCATCTAAAGAGAACCAAAAGGAGAATTTTCTTTCGTCAAAATTTTTCAGAAAATCACGTTTTAAGGAAATCCCGCATCGTGCGAAATTATCTTGTTTTTCCTAAACAACACGTTGTAAGTCGAAAAGCTTTCATGTTGCGTGTATGTCTAAGTGTGTAGCCTCAAAAGAGAAGGCACAGGACAGTTTTCTCTCGAAAGGATATGTAAGAATACCACTTCATAAGGAGATACAGTTTTGCAGAGTAAAGACATATACGTACGCATTGGAAACTCTTTACGAGAAGAAATAACGCATAGCACAAAATTAGCTTGTATCTCCAAAACTACACGTTGTATCTCGAAAAGAATTGTTGTGGCGTGTACGTCTTAACATGTAGCATCTAAAGAGAACCAAAAGGAGAATTTTCTTTCGTCAAAATTTTTCAGAAAATCACGTTTTAAGGAAATCCCGCATCGTGCGAAATTATCTTGTTTTTCCTAAACAACACGTTGTAAGTCGAAAAGCTTTCATGTTGCGTGTATGTCTAAGTGTGTAGCCTCAAAAGAGAAGGCACAGGACAGTTTTCTCTCGAAAGGATATGTAAGAATACCACTTCATAAGGAGATACAGTTTTGCAGAGTAAAGACATATATGTACGCATTGGAAACTCTTTACGCGAAGAAATAACGCATAGTACAAAATTAGCTTGTATCTCCAAAACTACACGTTGTATCTCGAAAAGAATTGTTGTGGCGTGTACGTCTTAACATGTAGCATCTAAAGAGAACCAAAAGGAGAATTTTCTTTCGTCAAAATTTTTCAGAAAATCACGTTTTAAGGAAATCCCGCATCGTGCGAAATTATCTTGTTTTTCCTAAACAACACGTTGTAAGTCGAAAAGCTTTCATGTTGCGTGTATGTCTAAGTGTGTAGCCTCAAAAGAGAAGGCACAGGACAGTTTTCTCTCGAAAGGATATGTCAGAATACCACTTCATAAGGAAATACAGTTTTGCAGAGTAAAGACATATACGTACGCATTGGAAACTCTTTACGAGAAGAAATAACGCATAGTACAAAATTAGCTTGTATCTCCAAAACTACACGTTGTATCTCGAAAAGAATTGTTGTGGCGTGTACGTCTTAACATGTAGCATCTAAAGAGAACCAAAAGGAGAATTTTCTTTCGTCAAAATTTTTCAGAAAATCACGTTTTAAGGAAATCCCGCATCGTGCGAAATTATCTTGTTTTTCCTAAACAACACGTTGTAAGTCGAAAAGCTTTCATGTTGCGTGTATGTCTAAGTGTGTAGCCTCAAAAGAGAAGGCACAGGACAGTTTTCTCTCGAAAGGATATGTAAGAATACCACTTCATAAGGAAATGGAGTTTTGCAGAGTAAAGACATATACGTACGCATTGGAAACTCTTTACGAGAAGAAATAACGCATAGTACAAAATTAGCTTGTATCTCCAAAACTACACGTTGTATCTCGAAAAGAATTGTTGTGGCGTGTACGTCTTAACATGTAGCATCTAAAGAGAACCAAAAGGAGAATTTTCTTTCGTCAAAATTTTTCAGAAAATCACGTTTTAAGGAAATCCCGCATCGTGCGAAATTATCTTGTTTTTCCTAAACAACACGTTGTAAGTCGAATAGCTTTCATGTTGCGTGTATGTCTAAGTGTGTAGCCTCAAAAGAGAAGGCACAGGACAGTTTTCTCTCGAAAGGATATGTAAGAATACCACTTCATAAGGAAATACAGTTTTGCAGAGTAAAGACATATACGTACGCATTGGAAACTCTTTACGAGAAGAAATAACACATAGTACAAAATTAGCTTGTATCTCCAAAACTACACGTTGTATCTCGAAAAGAATTGTTGTGGCGTGTACGTCTTAACATGTAGCATCTAAAGAAAACCAAAAGGAGAATTTTCTTTCGTCAAAATTTTTCAGAAAATCACGTTTTAAGGAAATCCCGCATCGTGCGAAATTACCTTGTTTTTCCTAAACAACACGTTGTAAGTCGAAAAGCTTTCATGTTGCGTGTATGTCTAAGTGTGTAGCCTCAAAAGAGAAGGCACAGGACAGTTTTCTCTCGAAAGGATATGTAAGAATACCACTTCATAAGGAAATACAGTTTTGCAGAGTAAAGACATATACGTACGCATTGGAAACTATTTACGAGAAGAAATAACGCATAGTACAAAATTAGCTTGTATCTCCAAAACTACACGTTGTATCTCGAAAAGAATTGTTGTGGCGTGTACGTCTTAACATGTAGCATCTAAAGAGAACCAAAAGGAGAATTTTCTTTCGTCAAAATTTTCCAGAAAATCACGTTTTAAGGAAATCCCGCATCGTGCGAAATTATCTTGTTTTTCCTAAACAACACGTTGTAAGTCGAAAAGCTTTCATGTTGCGTGTATGTCTAAGTGTGTAGCCTCAAAAGAGAAGGCACAGGACAGTTTTCTCTCGAAAGGATATGTAAGAATACCACTTCATAAGGAAATACAGTTTTGCAGAGTAAAGACATATACGTACGCATTGGAAACTCTTTAAGAGAAGAAATAACGCATAGTACAAAATTAGCTTGTATCTCCAAAACTACACGTTGTATCTCGAAAAGAATTGTTGTGGCGTGTACATCTTAACATGTAGCATCTAAAGAGAACCAAAAGGAGAATTTTCTTTCGTCAAAATTTTTCAGAAAATCACGTTTTAAGGAAATCCCGCATCGTGCGAAATTATCTTGTTTTTCCTAAACAACACGTTGTAAGTCGAAAAGCTTTCATGTTGCGTGTATGTCTAAGTGTGTAGCCTCAAAAGAGAAGGCACAGGACAGTTTTCTCTCGAAAGGATATGTAAGAATACCGCTTCATAAGGAAATACAGTTTTGCAGAGTAAAGACATATACGTACGCATTGGAAACTCTTTACGAGAAGAAATAACGCATAGTACAAAATTAGCTTGTATCTCCAAAACTACACGTTGTACCTCGAAAAGAATTGTTGTGTCATGTACGTCTTAATATGTAGCATCTAAAGAGAACCAAAAGGAGAATTTTCTTTCGTCAAAATTTTTCAGAAAATCACGTTTTAAGGAAATCCCGCATCGTGCGAAATTATCTTGTTTTTCCTAAACAACACGTTGTAAGTCGAAAAGCTTTCATGTTGCGTGTATGTCTAAGTGTGTAGCCTCAAAAGAGAAGGCACAGGACAGTTTTCTCTCGAAAGGATATGTAAGAATACCACTTCATAAGGAAATACAGTTTTGCAGAGTAAAGACATATATGTACACATTGGAAACTCTTTACGAGAAGAAATAACGCATAGCACAAAATTAGCTTGTATCTCCAAAACTACACGTTGTATCTCGAAAAGAATTGTTGTGGCGTGTACGTCTTAACATGTAGCATCTAAAGAGAACCAAAAGGAGAATTTTCTTTCGTCAAAATTTTTCAGAAAATCACGTTTTAAGGAAATCCCGCATCGTGCGAAATTATCTTGTTTTTCCTAAACAACACGTTGTAAGTCGAAAAGCTTTCACGTTGCGTGTATGTCTAAGTGTGTAGCCTCAAAAGAGAAGGCACAGGACAGTTTTCTCTCGAAAGGATATGTAAGAATACCACTTCATAAGGAAATACAGTTTTGCAGAGTAAAGACATTAACGTACGCATTGGAAACTCTTTACGAGAAGAAATAACGCATAGTACAAAATTAGCTTGTATCTCCAAAACTACACGTTGTATCTCGAAAAGAATTGTTGTGGCGTGTACGTCTTAACATGTAGCATCTAAAGAGAACCAAAAGGAGAATTTTCTTTCGTCAAAATTTTTCAGAAAATCACGTTTTAAGGAAATCCCGCATCGTGCGAAATTATCTTGTTTTTCCTAAACAACACGTTGTAAGTCGAAAAGCTTTCATGTTGCGTGTATGTCTAAGTGTGTAGCCTCAAAAGAGAAGGCACAGGACAGTTTTCTCTCGAAAGGATATGTAAGAATACCACTTCATAAGGAAATACAGTTTTGCAGAGTAAAGACATATACGTACTCATTGGAAACTCTTTACGAGAAGAAATAACGCATAGTACAAAATTAGCTTGTATCTCCAAAACTACACGTTGTATCTCGAAAAGAATTGTTGTGGCGTGTACGTCTTAACATGTAGCATCTAAAGAGAACCAAAAGGAGAATTTTCTTTCGTCAAAATTTTTCAGAAAATCACGTTTTAAGGAAATACCGCATCGTGCGAAATTACCTTGTTTTTCCTAAACAAGACGTTGTAAGTCGAAAAGCTTTCATGTTGCGTGTATGTCTAAGTGTGTAGCCTCAAAAGAGAAGGCACAGGACAGTTTTCTCTCGAAAGGATATGTAAGAATACCACTTCATAAGGAAATACAGTTTTGCAGAGTAAAGACATATACGTACGCATTGGAAACTCTTTACGAGAAGAAATAACGCATAGTACAAAATTAGCTTGTATCTCCAAAACTACACGTTGTATCTCGAAAAGAATTGTTGTGGCGTGTACGTCTTAACGTGTAGCATCTAAAGAGAACCAAAAGGAGAATTTTCTTTCGTCAAAATTTTTCAGAAAGTCACGTTTTAAGGAAATCCCGCATCGTGCGAAATTATCTTGTTTTTCCTAAACAACACGTTGTAAGTCGAAAAGCTTTCATGTTGCGTGTATGTCTAAGTGTGTAGCCTCAAAAGAGAAGGCACAGGACAGTTTTCTCTCGAAAGGATATGTAAGAATACCACTTCATAAGGAAATACAGTTTTGCAGAGTAAAGACATATACGTACGCATTGGAAACTCTTTACGAGAAGAAATAACGCATAGTACAAAATTAGCTTGTATCTCCAAAACTACACGTTGTATCTCGAAAAGAATTGTTGTGGCGTGTACGTCTTAACATGTAGCATCTAAAGAGAACCAAAAGGAGAATTTTCTTTCATCAAAATTTTTCAGAAAATCACGTTTTAAGGAAATCCCGCATCGTGCGAAATTATCTTGTTTTTCCTAAACAACACGTTGTAAGTCGAAAAGCTTTCATGTTGCGTGTATGTCTAAGTGTGTAGCCTCAAAAGAGAAGGCACAGGACAGTTTTCTCTCGAAAGGATATGTAAGAATACCACTTCATAAGGAAATACAGTTTTGCAGAGTAAAGACATATACGTACTCATTGGAAACTCTTTACGAGAAGAAATAACGCATAGTACAAAATTAGCTTGTATCTCCAAAACTACACGTTGTATCTCGAAAAGAATTGTTGTGGCGTGTACGTCTTAACATGTAGCATCTAAAGAGAACCAAAAGGAGAATTTTCTTTCGTCAAAATTTTTCAGAAAATCTCGTTTTAAGGAAATACCGCATCGTGCGAAATTACCTTGTTTTTCCTAAACAAGACGTTGTAAGTCGAAAAGCTTTCATGTTGCGTGTATGTCTAAGTGTGTAGCCTCAAAAGAGAAGGCACAGGACAGTTTTCTCTCGAAAGGATATGTAAGAATACCACTTCATAAGGAAATACAGTTTTGCAGAGTAAAGACATATACGTACGCATTGGAAACTCTTTACGAGAAGAAATAACGCATAGTACAAAATTAGCTTGTATCTCCAAAACTACACGTTGTATCTCGAAAAGAATTGTTGTGGCGTGTACGTCATAACATGTAGCATCTACAGAGAACCAAAAGGAGAATTTTCTTTCGTCAAAATTTTCCAGAAAATCACGTTTTAAGGAAATCCCGCATCGTGCGAAATTATCTTGTTTTTCCTAAACAACACGTTGTAAGTCGAAAAGCTTTCATGTTGCGTGTATGTCTAAGTGTGTAGCGTCAAAAGAGAAGGCACAGGACAGTTTTCTCTCGAAAGGATATGTAAGAATACCACTTCATAAGGAAATACAGTTTTGCAGAGTAAAGACATATACGTACGCATTGGAAACTCTTTACGAGAAGAAATAACGCATAGTACAAAATTAGCTTGTATCTCCAAAACTACACGTTGTATCTCGAAAAGAATTGTTGTGGCGTGTACGTCTTAACATGTAGCATCTAAAGAGAACCAAAAGGAGAATTTTCTTTTGTCAAAATTTTTCAGAAAATCACGTTTTAAGGAAATCCCGCATCGTGCGAAATTATCTTGTTTTTCCTAAACAACACGTTGTAAGTCGAAAAGCTTTCATGTTGCGTGTATGTCTAAGTGTGTAGCCTCAAAAGAGAAGGCACAGGACAGTTTTCTCTCGAAAGGATATGTAAGAATACCACTTCATAAGGAAATACAGTTTTGCAGAGTAAAGACATATACGTACGCATTGGAAACTCTTTACGAGAAGAAACAACGCATAGTACAAAATTAGCTTGTATCTCCAAAACTACACGTTGTATCTCGAAAAGAATTGTTGTGGCGTGTACGTCTTAACATGTAGCATCTAAAGAGAACCAAAAGGAGAATTTTCTTTCGTCAAAATTTTTCAGAAAATCACATTTTAAGGAAATCCCGCATCGTGCGAAATTATCTTGTTTTTCCTAAACAACACGTTGTATGTCGAAAAGCTTTCATGTTGCGTGTATGTCTAAGTGTGTAGCCTCAAAAGAGAAGGCACAGGACAGTTTTCTCTCGAAAGGATATGTAAGAATACCACTTCATAAGGAAATACAGTTTTGCAGAGTAAAGACATATACGTACGCATTTGAAACTCTTTACGAGAAGAAATAACGCATAGTACAAAATTAGCTTGTATCTACAAAACTACACGTTGTATCTCGAAAAGAATTGTTGTGGCGTGTACGTCTTAACGTGTAGCATCTAAAGAGAACCAAAAGGAGAATTTTCTTTCGTCAAAATTTTTCAGAAAATCACGTTTTAAGGAAATCCCGCATCGTGCGAAATTATCTTGTTTTTCCTAAACAACACGTTGTAAGTCGAAAAGCTTTCATGTTGCGTGTATGTCTAAGTGTGTAGCCTCAAAAGAGAAGGCACAGGACAGTTTTCTCTCGAAAGGATATGTAAGAATACCACTTCATAAGGAAATGGAGTTTTGCAGAGTAAAGACATATACGTACGCATTGGAAACTCTTTACGAGAAGAAATAACGCATAGTACAAAATTAGCTTGTATCTCCAAAACTACACGTTGTATCTCGAAAAGAATTGTTGTGGCGTGTACGTCTTAACATGTAGCATCTAAAGAGAACCAAAAGGAGAATTTTCTTTCGTCAAAATTTTTCAGAAAATCACGTTTTAAGGAAATCCCGCATCGTGCGAAATTATCTTGTTTTTCCTAAACAACACGTTGTAAGTCGAAAAGCTTTCATGTTGCGTGTATGTCTAAGTGTGTAGCCTCAAAAGAGAAGGCACAGGACAGTTTTCTCTCGAAAGGATATGTAAGAATACCACTTCATAAGGAAATACAGTTTTGCAGAGTAAAGACATATACGTACGCATTGGAAACTCTTTACGAGAAGAAATAACACATAGTACAAAATTAGCTTGTATCTCCAAAACTACACGTTGTATCTCGAAAAGAATTGTTGTGGCGTGTACGTCTTAACATGTAGCATCTAAAGAAAACAAAAAGGAGAATTTTCTTTCGTCAAAATTTTTCAGAAAATCACGTTTTAAGGAAATCCCGCATCGTGCGAAATTACCTTGTTTTTCCTAAACAACACGTTGTAAGTCGAAAAGCTTTCATGTTGCGTGTATGTCTAAGTGTGTAGCCTCAAAAGAGAAGGCACAGGACAGTTTTCTCTCGAAAGGATATGTAAGAATACCACTTCATAAGGAAATACAGTTTTGCAGAGTAAAGACATATACGTACGCATTGGTAACTATTTACGAGAAGAAATAACGCATAGTACAAAATTAGCTTGTATCTCCAAAACTACACGTTGTATCTCGAAAAGAATTGTTGTGGCGTGTACGTCTTAACATGTAGCATCTAAAGAGAACCAAAAGGAGAATTTTCTTTCGTCAAAATTTTCCAGAAAATCACGTTTTAAGGAAATCCCGCATCGTGCGAAATTATCTTGTTTTTCCTAAACAACACGTTGTAAGTCGAAAAGCTTTCATGTTGCGTGTATGTCTAAGTGTGTAGCCTCAAAAGAGAAGGCACAGGACAGTTTTCTCTCGAAAGGATATGTAAGAATACCACTTCATAAGGAAATACAGTTTTGCAGAGTAAAGACATATACGCACGCATTGGAAACTCTTTACGAGAAGAAATAACGCATAGTACAAAATTTGCTTGTATCTCCAAAACTACACGTTGTATCTCGAAAAGAATTGTTGTGGCGTGTACATCTTAACATGTAGCATCTAAAGAGAACCAAAAGGAGAATTTTCTTTCGTCAAAATTTTTCAGAAAATCACGTTTTAAGGAAATCCCGCATCGTGCGAAATTATCTTGTTTTTCCTAAACAATACGTTGTAAGTCGAAAAGCTTTCATGTTGCGTGTATGTCTAAGTGTGTAGCCTCAAAAGAGAAGGCACAGGACAGTTTTCTCTCGAAAGGATATGTAAGAATACCGCTTCATAAGGAAATACAGTTTTGCAGAGTAAAGACATATACGTACGCATTGGAAACTCTTTACGAGAAGAAATAACGCATAGTACAAAATTAGCTTGTATCTCCAAAACTACACGTTGTATCTCGAAAAGAATTGTTGTGTCATGTACGTCTTAATATGTAGCATCTAAAGACAACCAAAAGGAGAATTTTCTTTCGTCAAAATTTTTCAGAAAATCACGTTTTAAGGAAATCCCGCATCGTGCGAAATTATCTTGTTTTTCCTAAACAACACGTTGTAAGTCGAAAAGCTTTCATGTTGCGTGTATGTCTAAGTGTGTAGCCTCAAAAGAGAAGGCACAGGACAGTTTTCTCTCGAAAGGATATGTAAGAATACCACTTCATAAGGAAATACAGTTTTGCAGAGTAAAGACATATACGTACACATTGGAAACTCTTTACGAGAAGAAATAACGCATAGCACAAAATTAGCTTGTATCTCCAAAACTACACGTTGTATCTCGAAAAGAATTGTTGTGGCGTGTACGTCTTAACATGTAGCATCTAAAGAGAACCAAAAGGAGAATTTTCTTTCGTCAAAATTTTTAGAAAATCACGTTTTAAGGAAATCCCGCATCGTGCGAAATTATCTTGTTTTTCCTAAACAACACGTTGTAAGTCGAAAAGCTTTCATGTTGCGTGTATGTAAGTGTGTAGCCTCAAAAGAGAAGGCACAGGACAGTTTTCTCTCGAAAGGATATGTAAGAATACCACTTCATAAGGAAATACAGTTTTGCAGAGTAAAGACATATACGTACGCATTGGAAACTCTTTACGAGAAGAAATAACACATAGCACAAAATTAGCTTGTATCTCCAAAACTACACGTTGTATCTCGAAAAGAATTGTTGTGGCGTGTACGTCTTAACATGTAGCATCTAAAGAGAACCAAAAGGAGAATTTTCTTTTGTCAAAATTTTTCAGAAAATCATGTTTTAAGGAAATCCCGCATCGTGCGAAATTATCTTGTTTTTCCTAAACAACACGTTGTAAGTCGAAAAGCTTTCATGTTGCGTGTATGTCTAAGTGTGTAGCCTCAAAAGAGAAGGCACAGGACAGTTTTCTATCGAAAGGATATGTAAGAATACCACTTCATAAGGAAATACAGTTTTGCAGAGTAAAGACATATACGTACGCATTGGAAACTCTTTACGAGAAGAAATAACGCATAGCACAAAATTAGCTTGTATCTCCAAAACTACACGTTGTATCTCGAAAAGAATTGTTGTGGCGTGTACGTCTTAACATGTAGCATCTAAAGAGAACCAAAAGGAGAATTTTCTTTCGTCAAAATTTTTCAGAAAATCACGTTTTAAGGAAATCCCGCATCGTGCGAAATTATCTTGTTTTTCCTAAACAACACGTTGTAAGTCGAAAAGCTTTCATGTTGCGTGTATGTCTAAGTGTGTAGCCTCAAAAGAGAAGGCACAGGACAGTTTTCTCTCGAAAGGATATGTAAGAATACCACTTCATAAGGAAATACAGTTTTGCAGAGTAAAGACATATACGTACGCATTGGAAACTCTTTACGAGAAGAAATAACGCATAGTACAAAATTAGCTTGTATCTCCAAAACTACACGTTGTATCTCGAAAAGAATTGTTGTGGCGTGTACGTCTTAACATGTAGCATCTAAAGAGAACCAAAAGGAGAATTTTCTTTCGTCAAAATTTTTCAGAAAATCACGTTTTAAGGAAATCCCGCATCGTGCGAAATTATCTTGTTTTTCCTAAACAACACGTTGTAAGTCGAAAAGCTTTCATGTTGCGTGTATGTCTAAGTGTGTAGCCTCAAAAGAGAAGGCACAGAACAGTTTTCTCTCGAAAGGATATGAAAGAATACCACTTCATAAGGAAATGGAGTTTTGCAGAGTAAAGACATATACGTACGCATTGGAAACTCTTTACGAGAAGAAACAACGCATAGTACAAAATTAGCTTGTATCTCCAAAACTACACGTTGTATCTCGAAAAGAATTGTTGTGGCATGTACGTCTTAACATGTAGCATCTAAAGAGAACCAAAAGGAGAATTTTCTTTCGTCAAAATTTTTCAGAAAATCACGTTTTAAGGAAATCCCGCATCGTGCGAAATTATCTTGTTTTTCCTAAACAACACGTTGTAAGTCGAAAAGCTTTCATGTTGCGTGTATGTCTAAGTGTGTAGCCTCAAAAGAGAAGGCACAGGACAGTTTTCTCTCGAAAGGATATGTAAGAATACCACTTCATAAGGAAATGGAGTTTTGCAGAGTAAAGACATATACGTACGCATTGGAAACTCTTTACGAGAAGAAACAACGCATAGTACAAAATTAGCTTGTATCTCCAAAACTACACGTTGTATCTCGAAAAGAATTGTTGTGGCATGTACGTCTTAACATGTAGCATCTAAAGAGAACCAAAAGGAGAATTTTCTTTCGTCAAAATTTTTCAGAAAATCACGTTTTAAGGAAATCCCGCATCGTGCGAAATTATCTTGTTTTTCCTAAACAACACGTTGTAAGTCGAAAAGCTTTCATGTTGCGTGTATGTCTAAGTGTGTAGCCTCAAAAGAGAAGGCACAGAACAGTTTTCTCTCGAAAGGATATGTAAGAATACCACTTCATAAGGAAATGGAGTTTTGCAGAGTAAAGACATATACGTACGCATTGGAAACTCTTTACGAGAAGAAACAACGCATAGTACAAAATTAGCTTGTATCTCCAAAACTACACGTTGTATCTCGAAAAGAATTGTTGTGGCATGTACGTCTTAACATGTAGCATCTAAAGAGAACCAAAAGGAGAATTTTCTTTCGTCAAAATTTTTCAGAAAATCACGTTTTAAGGAAATCCCGCATCGTGTGAAATTATCTTGTTTTTCCTAAACAACACGTTGTAAGTCGAAAAGCTTTCATGTTGCGTGTATGTCTAAGTGTGTAGCCTCAAAAGAGAAGGCACAGAACAGTTTTCTCTCGAAAGGATATGTAAGAATACCACTTCATAAGGAAATGGAGTTTTGCAGAGTAAAGACATATACGTACGCATTGGAAACTCTTTACGAGAAGAAACAACGCATAGTACAAAATTAGCTTGTATCTCCAAAACTACACGTTGTATCTCGAAAAGAATTGTTGTGGCATGTACGTCTTAACATGTAGCATCTAAAGAGAACCAAAAGGAGAATTTTCTTTCGTCAAAATTTTTCAGAAAATCACGTTTTAAGGAAATCCCGCATCGTGCGAAATTATCTTGTTTTTCCTAAACAACACGTTGTAAGTCGAAAAGCTTTCATGTTGCGTGTATGTCTAAGTGTGTAGCCTCAAAAGAGAAGGCACAGGACAGTTTTCTCTCGAAAGGATATGTAAGAATACCACTTCATAAGGAAATACAGTTTTGCAGAGTAAAGACATATACGTACGCATTGGAAACTCTTTACGAGAAGAAACAACGCATAGTACAAAATTAGCTTGTATCTCCAAAACTACACGTTGCATCTCGAAAAGAATTGTTGTGGCGTGTACGTCTTAACATGTAGCATCTAAAGAGAACCAAAAGGAGAATTTTCTTTCGTCAAAATTTTTCAGAAAATCACGTTTTAAGGAAATCCCGCATCGTGCGAAATTATCTTGTTTTTCCTAAACAACACGTTGTAAGTCGAAAAGCTTTCATGTTGCGTGTATGTCTAAGTGTGTAGCCTCAAAAGAGAAGGCACAGGACAGTTTTCTCTCGAAAGGATATGTAAGAATACCACTTCATAAGGAAATACAGTTTTGCAGAGTAAAGACATATACGTACGCATTGGAAACTCTTTATGAGAAGAAATAACGCATAGTACAAAATTAGCTTGTATCTCCAAAACTACACGTTGTATCTCGAAAAGAATTGTTGTGGCGTGTACGTCTTAACATGTAGCATCTAAAGAGAACCAAAAGGAGAATTTTCTTTCTCAAAATTTTTCAGAAAATCACGTTTTAAGGAAATCCCGCATCGTGCGAAATTATCTTGTTTTTCCTAAAGAACACGTTGTAAGTCGAAAAGCTTTCATGTTGCGTGTATGTCTAAGTGTGTAGCCTCAAAAGAGAAGGCACAGGACAGTTTTCTCTCGAAAGGATATGTAAGAATACCACTTCATAAGGAAATACAGTTTTGCAGAGTAAAGACATATACGTACGCATTGGAAACTCTTTACGAGAAGAAATAACGCATAGTACAAAATTAGCTTGTATCTCCAAAACTACACGTTGTATCTCGAAAAGAATTGTTGTGGCGTGTACGTCTTAACATGTAGCATCTAAAGAGAACCAAAAGGAGAATTTTCTTTCGTCAAAATTTTTCAGAAAATCACGTTTTAAGGAAATCCCGCATCGTGCGAAATTATCTTGTTTTTCCTAAACAACACGTTGTAAGTCGAAAAGCTTTCATGTTGCGTGTATGTCTAAGTGTGTAGCCTCAAAAGAGAAGGCACAGGACAGTTTTCTCTCGAAAGGATATGTAAGAATACCACTTCATAAGGAAATACAGTTTTGCAGAGTAAAGACATATACGTACGCATTGGAAACTCTTTACGAGAAGAAATAACGCATAGTACAAAATTAGCTTGTATCTCCAAAACTACACGTTGTATCTCGAAAAGAATTGTTGTGGCGTGTACGTCTTAACATGTAGCATCTAAAGAGAACCAAAAGGAGAATTTTCTTTCGTCAAAATTTTTCAGAAAATCACGTTTTAAGGAAATCCCGCATCGTGCGAAATTATCTTGTTTTTCCTATACAACACGTTGTAAGTCGAAAAGCTTTCATGTTGCGTGTATGTCTAAGTGTGTAGCCTCAAAAGAGACGGCACAGGACAGTTTTCTCTCGAAAGGATATGTAAGAATACCACTTCATAAGGAAATACAGTTTTGCAGAGTAGAGACATATACGTACGCATTGGAAACTCTTTACGAGAAGAAATAACGCATAGTACAAAATTAGCTTGTATCTCCAAAACTACACGTTGTATCTCGAAAAGAATTGTTGTGGCGTGTACGTGTTAACATGTAGCATCTAAGGAGAACCAAAAGGAGAATTTTCTTTCGTCAAAATTTTTCAGAAAATCACGTTTTAAGGAAATCCCTCATCGTGCGAAATTATCTTGTTTTTCCTAAACAACACGTTGTAAGTCGAAAAGCTTTCATGTTGCGTGTATGTCTAAGTGTGTAGCCTCAAAAGAGAAGGCACAGGACAGTTTTCTCTCGAAAGGATATGTAAGAATACCACTTCATAAAGAAATACAGTTTTGCAGAGTAAAGACATATACGTACGCATTGGAAACTCTTTACGAGAAGAAATAACGCATAGTACAAAATTAGCTTGTATCTCCAAAACTACACGTTGTATCTCGAAAAGAATTGTTGTGGCATGTACGTCTTAACATGTAGCATCTAAAGAGAACCAAAAGGAGAATTTTCTTTCGTCAAAATTTTTCAGAAAATCACGTTTTAAGGAAATCCCGCATCGTGCGAAATTATCTTGTTTTTCCTAAACAACACGTTGTAAGTCGAAAAGCTTTCATGTTGCGTGTATGTCTAAGTGTGTAGCCTCAAAAGAGAAGGCACAGGACAGTTTTCTCTCGAAAGGATATGTAAGAATACCACTTCATAAGGAAATACAGTTTTGCAGAGTAAAGACATATATGTACTCATTGGAAACTCTTTACGAGAAGAAATAACGCATAGTACAAAATTAGCTTGTATCTCCAAAACTATACGTTGTATCTCGAAAAGAATTTTTGTGGCGTGTACGTCTTAACATGTAGCATCTAAAGAGAACCAAAAGGAGAATTTTCTTTCGTCAAAATTTTTCAGAAAATCACGTTTTAAGGAAATCCCGCATCGTGCGAAATTACCTTGTTTTTCCTAAACAACACGTTGTAAGTAGAAAAGCTTTCATGTTGCGTGTATGTCTAAGTGTGTAGCCTCAAAAGAGAAGGCACAGGACAGTTTTCTCTCGAAAGGATATGTAAGAATACCACTTCATAAGGAAATACAGTTTTGCAGAGTAAAGACATATACATACGCATTGGAAACTCTTTACGAGAAGAAATAACGCATAGTACAAAATTAGCTTGTATCTCCAAAACTACACGTTGTATCTCGAAAAGAATTATTGTGGCGTGTACGTCTTAACATGTAGCATCTAAAGAGAACCAAAAGGAGAATTTTCCTTCGTCAAAATTTTCCAGAAAATCACGTTTTAAGGAAATCCCGCATCGTGCGAAATTATCTTGTTTTTCCTAAACAACACGTTGTAAGTCGAAAAGCTTTCATGTTGCGTGTATGTCTAAGTGTGTAGCCTCAAAAGAGAAGGCACAGGACAGTTTTCTCTCGAAAGGATATGTAAGAATACCACTTCATAAGGAAATACAGTTTTGCAGAGTAAAGACATATACGTACGCATTGGAAACTCTTTACGAGAAGAAATAACGCATAGTACAAAATTAGCTTGTATCTCCAAAACTACACGTTGTATCTCGAAAAGAATTGTTGTGGCGTGTACGTCTTAACATGTAGCATCTAAAGAGAACCGAAAGGAGAATTTTCCTTCGTCAAAATTTTCCAGAAAATCACGTTTTTAGGAAATCCCGCATCGTGCGAAATTATCTTGTTTTTCCTAAACAACACGTTGTAAGTCGAAAAGCTTTCATGTTGCGTGTATGTCTAAGTGTGTAGCCTCAAAAGAGAAGGCACAGGACAGTTTTCTCTCGAAAGTGTATGTAAGAATACCACTTCAGAAGGAAATACAGTTTTGCAGAGTAAAGACATATACGTACGCATTGGAAACTCTTTACGAGAAGAAATAACGCATAGTACAAAATTAGCTTGTATCTCCAAAACTACACGTTGTATCTCGAAAAGAATTGTTGTGGCGTGTACGTCTTAACATGTAGCATCTAAAGAGAACCAAAAGGAGAATTTTCTTTCGTCAAAATTTTTCAGAAAATCACGTTTTAAGGAAATCCCGCATCGTGCGAAATTATCTTGTTTTTCCTAAACAACACGTTGTAAGTCGAAAAGCTTTCATGTTGCGTGTATGTCTAAGTGTGTAGCCTCAAAAGAGAAGGCACAGGACAGTTTTCTCTCGAAAGGATATGTAAGAATACCACTTCATAAGGAAATACAGTTTTGCAGAGTAAAGACATATACGTACGCATTGGAAACTCTTTACGAGAAGAAACAACGCATAGTACAAAATTAGCTTGTATCTCCAAAACTACACGTTGTATCTCGAAAAGAATTGTTGTGGCGTGTACGTCTTAACATGTAGCATCTAAAGAGAACCAAAAGGAGAATTTTCTTTCGTCAAAATTTTTCAGAAAATCACGTTTTAAGGAAATCCCGCATCGTGCGAAATTATCTTGTTTTTCCTAAACAACACGTTGTAAGTCGAAAAGCTTTCATGTTGCGGGTATGTCTAAGTGTGTAGCCTCAAAAGAGAAGGCACAGGACAGTTTTCTCTCGAAAGAATATTGTAGAATACCCCGTTATAAGGAAGTACAATTTTGGAGAGTAAAGACAAATACGTACGTATTGGAAACTCTTTACGAGAAGAAATAACGCATAGTACAAAATTAGCTTGTATCTCCAAAACTACACGTTGTAACTCGAAAAGAATTGTTGTGGCGTGTACGTCTTAAAATGTAGCATCTAAAGAGAACCAAAAGGAGAATTTTCTTTCGTCAAAATTTTTCAGAAAATCACGTTTTAAGGAAATCCCGCATCGTGCGAAATTATCTTGTTTTTCCTAAACAACACGTTGTAAGTCGAAAAGCTTTCATGTTGCGTGTATGTCTAAGTGTGTAGCCTCAAAAGAGAAGGCACAGGACAGTTTTCTCTGGAAAGGATATGTAAGAATACCACTTCATAAGGAAATACAGTTTTGCAGAGTAAAGACATATACGTACGCATTGGAAACTCTTTACGAGAAGAAATAACGCATAGCACAAAATTAGCTTGTATCTCCAAAACTACACGTTGTATCTCGAAAAGAATTGTTGTGGCGTGTACGTCTTAACATGTGGCATCTAAGGAGAACCAAAAGGAGAATTTTCTTTCGTCAAAATTTTTCAGAAAATCACGTTTTAAGGAAATCCCGCATCGTGCGAAATTATCTTGTTTTTCCTAAACAAAACGTTGTAAGTCGAAAAGCTTTCATGTTGCGTGTATGTCTAAGTGTGTAGCCTCAAAAGAGAAGGCACAGGACAGTTTTCTCTCGAAAGGATATGTAAGAATACCACTTCATAAGGAAATACAGTTTTGCAGAGTAAAGACATATACGTACGCATTGGAAACTCTTTACGAGAAGAAACAACGCATAGTACAAAATTAGCTTGTATCTCCAAAACTACACGTTGTATCTCGAAAAGAATTGTTGTGGCATGTACGTCTTAACATGTAGCATCTAAAGAGAACCAAAAGGAGAATTTTCTTTCGTCAAAATTTTTCAGAAAATCACGTTTTAAGGAAATCCCGCATCGTGCGAAATTATCTTGTTTTTCCTAAACAACACGTTGTAAGTCGAAAAGCTTTCATGTTGCGTGTATGTCTAAGTGTGTAGCCTCAAAAGAGAAGGCACAGGACAGTTTTCTCTCGAAAGGATATGTAAGAATACCACTTCATAAGGAAATACAGTTTTGCAGAGTAAAGACATATACGTACGCATTGGAAACTCTTTACGAGAAGAAATAACGCATAGTAAAAAATTAGCTTGTATCTCCAAAACTACACGTTGTATCTCGAAAAGAATTGTTGTGGCGTGTACGTCTTAACATGTAGCATCTAAAGAGAACCAAAAGGAGAATTTTCTTTCATCAAAATTTTTCAGAAAATCACGTATTAAGGAAATCCCGCATCGTGCGAAATTATCTTGTTTTTCCTAAACAACACGTTGTAAGTCGAAAAGCTTTCATGTTGCGTGTATGTCTAAGTGTGTAGCCTCAAAAGAGAAGGCACAGGACAGTTTTCTCTCGAAAGGATATGTAAGAATACCACTTCATAAGGAAATACAGTTTTGCAGAGTAAAGACATATACGTACGCATTGGAAACTCTTTACGAGAAGAAACAACGCATAGTACAAAATTAGCTTGTATCTCCAAAACTACACGTTGTATCTCGAAAAGAATTGTTGTGGCGTGTACGTCTTAACATGTAGCATCTAAAGAGAACCAAAAGGAGAATTTTCTTTCGTCAAAATTTTTCAGAAAATCACGTTTTAAGGAAATCCCGCATCGTGCGAAATTATCTTGTTTTTCCTAAACAACACGTTGTAAGTCGAAAAGCTTTCATGTTGCGTGTATGTCTAAGTGTGTAGCCTCAAAAGAGAAGGCACAGGACAGTTTTCTCTCGAAAGGATATGTAAGAATACCACTTCATAAGGAAATACAGTTTTGCAGAGTAAAGATATATACGTACGCATTGGAAACTCTTTACGAGAAGAAATAACGCATAGTAAAAAATTAGCTTGTATCTCCAAAACTACACGTTGTATCTCGAAAAGAATTGTTGTGGCGTGTACGTCTTAACATGTAGCATCTAAAGAGAACCAAAAGGAGAATTTTCTTTCGTCAAAATTTTTCAGAAAATCACGTTTTAAGGAAATCCCGCATCGTGCGAAATTATCTTGTTTTTCCTAAACAACACGTTGTAAGTCGAAAAGCTTTCATGTTGCGTGTATGTCTAAGTGTGTAGACTCAAAAGAGAAGGCACAGGACAGTTTTCTCTCGAAAGGATATGGAAGAATACCACTTCATAAGGAAATACAGTTTTGCAGAGTAAAGACATATACGTACGCATTGGAAACTCTTTACGAGAAGAAATAACGCATAGTACAAAATTAGCTTGTATCTCCAAAACTACACGTTGTATCTCGAAAAGAATTGTTGTGGCGTGTACGTCTTAACATGTAGCATCTAAAGAGAACCAAAAGGAGAATTTTCTTTCGTCAAAATTTTTCAGAAAATCACGTTTTAAGGAAATCCCGCATCGTGTGAAATTATCTTGTTTTTCCTAAACAACACGTTGTAAGTCGAAAAGCTTTCATGTTGCGTGTATGTCTAAGTGTGTAGCCTCAAAAGAGAAGGCACAGGACATTTTTCTCTCGAAAGGATATGTAAGAATACCACTTCATAAGGAAATACAGTTTTGCAGAGTAAAGACATATACGTACGCATTGGAAACTCTTTACGAGAAGAAATAACGCATAGCACAAAATTAGCTTGTATCTCCAAAACTACACGTTGTATCTCGAAAAGAATTGTTGTGGCGTGTACGTCTTAACATGTAGCATCTAAAGAGAACCAAAAGGAGAATTTTCTTTCATCAAAATTTTTCAGAAAGTCACGTTTTAAGGAAATCCCGCATCGTGCGAAATTATCTTGTTTTTCCTAAACAACACGTTGTAAGTCGAAAAGCTTTCATGTTGCGTGTATGTCTAAGTGTGTAGCCTCAAAAGAGAAGGCACAGGACAGTTTTCTCTCGAAAGGATATGGAAGAATACCACTTCATAAAGAAATACAGTTTTGCAGAGTAAAGACATATACGTACGCATTGGAAACTCTTTACGAGAAGAAATAACGCATAGCACAAAATTAGCTTGTATCTCCAAAACTACACATTGTATCTCGAAAAGAATTGTTGTGGCGTGTACGTCTTAACATGTAGCATCTAAAGAGAACCAAAAGGAGAATTTTCTTTCGTCAAAATTTTTCAGAAAATCACGTTTTAAGGAAATCCCGCATCGTGCGAAATTATCTTGTTTTTCCTAAACAACACGTTGTAAGTCGAAAAGCTTTCATGTTGCGTGTATGTCTAAGTGTGTAGCCTCAAAAGAGAAGGCACAGGACAATTTTCTCTCGAAAGGATATGTAAGAATACCACTTCATAAGGAAATACAGTTTTGCAGAGTAAAGACATATACGTACGCATTGGAAACTCTTTACGAGAAGAAATAACGCATAGTACAAAATTAGCTTGTATCTCCAAAACTACACGTTGTATCTCGAAAAGAATTGTTGTGGCGTGTACGTCTTAACATGTAGCATCTAAAGAGAACCAAAAGGAGAATTTTCTTTCGTCAAAATTTTTCAGAAAATCACGTTTTAAGGAAATCCCGCATCGTGCGAAATTATCTTGTTTTTCCTAAACAACACGTTGTAAGTCGAAAAGCTTTCATGTTGCGTGTATGTCTAAGAGTGTAGCCTCAAAAGAGAAGGCACAGGACAGTTTTCTCTCGAAAGGATATGTAAGAATACCACTTCATAAGGAAATACAGTTTTGCAGAGTAAAGACATATACGTACGCATTGGAAACTCTTTACGAGAAGAAATAACGCATAGTACAAAATTAGCTTGTATCTCCAAAACTACACGTTGTATCTCGAAAAGAATTGTTGTGGCGTGTACGTCTTAACATGTAGCATCTAAAGAGAACCAAAAGGAGAATTTTCTTTCGTCAAAATTTTTCAGAAAATCACGTATTAAGGAAATCCCGCATCGTGCGAAATTATCTTGTTTTTCCTAAACAACACGTTGTAAGTCGAAAAGCTTTCATGTTGCGTGTATGTCTAAGTGTGTAGCCTCAAAAGAGAAGGCACAGGACAGTTTTCTCTCGAAAGGATATGTAAGAATACCACTTCATAAGGAAATACAGTTTTGCAGAGTAAAGACATATACGTACGCATTGGAAACTCTTTACGAGAAGAAATAACGCATAGTACAAAATTAGCTTGTATCTCCAAAACTACACGTTGTATCTCGAAAAGAATTGTTGTGGCGTGTACGTCTTAACATGTAGCATCTAAAGAGAACCAAAAGGAGAATTTTCTTTCGTCAAAATTTTTCAGAAAATCACGTATTAAGGAAATCCCGCATCGTGCGAAATTATCTTCTTTTTCCTAAACAACACGTTGTAAGTCGAAAAGCTTTCATGTTGCGTGTATGTCTAAGTGTGTAGCCTCAAAAGAGAAGGCACAGGACAGTTTTCTCTCGAAAGGATATGTAAGAATACCACTTCATAAGGAAATGGAGTTTTGCAGAGTAAAGACATATACGTACGCATTGGAAACTCTTTACGAGAAGAAACAACGCATAGTACAAAATTAGCTTGTATCTCCAAAACTACACGTTGTATCTCGAAAAGAATTGTTGTGGCATGTACGTCTTAACATGTAGCATCTAAAGAGAACCAAAAGGAGAATTTTCTTTCGTCAAAATTTTTCAGAAAATCACGTTTTAAGGAAATCCCGCATCGTGCGAAATTATCTTGTTTTTCCTAAACAACACGTTGTAAGTCGAAAAGCTTTCATGTTGCGTGTATGTCTAAGTGTGTAGCCTCAAAAGAGAAGGCACAGGACAGTTTTCTCTCGAAAGGATATGTAAGAATACCACTTCATAAGGAAATACAGTTTTGCAGAGTAAAGACATATACGTACGCATTGGAAACTCTTTACGAGAAGAAATAACGCATAGTAAAAAATTAGCTTGTATCTCCAAAACTACACGTTGTATCTCGAAAAGAATTGTTGTGGCGTGTACGTCTTAACATGTAGCATCTAAAGAGAACCAAAAGGAGAATTTTCTTTCGTCAAAATTTTTCAGAAAATCACGTTTTAAGGAAATCCCGCATCGTGCGAAATTATCTTGTTTTTCCTAAACAACACGTTGTAAGTCGAAAAGCTTTCATGTTGCGTGTATGTCTAAGTGTGTAGCCTCAAAAGAGAAGGCACAGGACAGTTTTCTCTCGAAAGGATATGTAAGAATACCACTTCATAAGGAAATACAGTTTTGCAGAGTAAAGACATATACGTACGCATTGGAAACTCTTTACGAGAAGAAACAACGCATAGTACAAAATTAGCTTGTATCTCCAAAACTACACGTTGTATCTCGAAAAGAATTGTTGTGGCGTGTACGTCTTAACATGTAGCATCTAAAGAGAACCAAAAGGAGAATTTTCTTTCGTCAAAATTTTTCAGAAAATCACGTTTTAAGGAAATCCCGCATCGTGCGAAATTATCTTGTTTTTCCTAAACAACACGTTGTAAGTCGAAAAGCTTTCATGTTGCGTGTATGTCTAAGTGTGTAGCCTCAAAAGAGAAGGCACAGGACAGTTTTCTCTCGAAAGGATATGTAAGAATACCACTTCATAAGGAAATACAGTTTTGCAGAGTAAAGACATATACGTACGCATTGGAAACTCTTTACGAGAAGAAATAACGCATAGTAAAAAATTAGCTTGTATCTCCAAAACTACACGTTGTATCTCGAAAAGAATTGTTGTGGCGTGTACGTCTTAACATGTAGCATCTAAAGAGAACCAAAAGGAGAATTTTCTTTCGTCAAAATTTTTCAGAAAATCACGTTTTAAGGAAATCCCGCATCGTGCGAAATTATCTTGTTTTTCCTAAACAGCACGTTGTAAGTCGAAAAGCTTTCATGTTGCGTGTATGTCTAAGTGTGTAGCCTCAAAAGAGAAGGCACAGGACAGTTTTCTCTCGAAAGGATATGGAAGAATACCACTTCATAAGGAAATACAGTTTTGCAGAGTAAAGACATATACGTACGCATTGGAAACTCTTTACGAGAAGAAATAACGCATAGTACAAAATTAGCTTGTATCTCCAAAACTACACGTTGTATCTCGAAAAGAATTGTTGTGGCGTGTACGTCTTAACATGTAGCATCTAAAGAGAACCAAAAGGAGAATTTTCTTTCGTCAAAATTTTTCAGAAAATCACGTTTTAAGGAAATCCCGCATCGTGCGAAATTATCTTGTTTTTCCTAAACAACACGTTGTAAGTCGAAAAGCTTTCATGTTGCGTGTATGTCTAAGTGTGTAGCCTCAAAAGAGAAGGCACAGGACATTTTTCTCTCGAAAGGATATGTAAGAATACCACTTCATAAGGAAATACAGTTTTGCAGAGTAAAGACATATACGTACGCATTGGAAACTCTTTACGAGAAGAAATAACGCATAGCACAAAATTAGCTTGTATCTCCAAAACTACACGTTGTATCTCGAAAAGAATTGTTGTGGCGTGTACGTCTTAACATGTAGCATCTAAAGAGAACCAAAAGGAGAATTTTCTTTCATCAAAATTTTTCAGAAAGTCACGTTTTAAGGAAATCCCGCATCGTGCGAAATTATCTTGTTTTTCCTAAACAACACGTTGTAAGTCGAAAAGCTTTCATGTTGCGTGTATGTCTAAGTGTGTAGCCTCAAAAGAGAAGGCACAGGACAGTTTTCTCTCGAAAGGATATGTAAGAATACCACTTCATAAGGAAATACAGTTTTGCAGAGTAAAGACATATAAGTACGCATTGGAAACTCTTTACGAGAAGAAATAACGCATAGCACAAAATTAGCTTGTATCTCCAAAACTACACGTTGTATCTCGAAAAGAATTGTTGTGGCGTGTACGTCTTAACATGTAGCATCTAAAGAGAACCAAAAGGAGAATTTTCTTTCGTCAAAATTTTTCAGAAAATCACGTTTTAAGGAAATCCCGCATCGTGCGAAATTATCTTGTTTTTCCTAAACAACACGTTGTAAGTCGAAAAGCTTTCATGTTGCGTGTATGTCTAAGTGTGTAGCCTCAAAAGAGAAGGCACAGGACAGTTTTCTCTCGAAAGGATATGTAAGAATACCACTTCATAAGGAAATACAGTTTTGCAGAGTAAAGACATATACGTACGCATTGGAAACTCTTTACGAGAAGAAATAACGCATAGTACAAAATTAGCTTGTATCTCCAAAACTACACGTTGTATCTCGAAAAGAATTGTTGTGGCGTGTACGTCTTAACATGTAGCATCTAAAGAGAACCAAAAGGAGAATTTTCTTTCGTCAAAATTTTTCAGAAAATCACGTTTTAAGGAAATCCCGCATCGTGCGAAATTATCTTGTTTTTCCTAAACAACACGTTGTAAGTCGAAAAGCTTTCATGTTGCGTGTATGTCTAAGTGTGTAGCCTCAAAAGAGAAGGCACAGGACAGTTTTCTCTCGAAAGGATATGTAAGAATACCACTTCATAAGGAAATACAGTTTTGCAGAGTAAAGACATATACGTACGCATTGGAAACTCTTTACGAGAAGAAATAACGCATAGTACAAAATTAGCTTGTATCTCCAAAACTACACGTTGTATCTCGAAAAGAATTGTTGTGGCGTGTACGTCTTAACATGTAGCATCTAAAGAGAACCAAAAGGAGAATTTTCTTTCGTCAAAATTTTTCAGAAAATCACGTTTTAAGGAAATCCCGCATCGTGCGAAATTATCTTGTTTTTCCTAAACAACACGTTGTAAGTCGAAAAGCTTTCATGTTGCGTGTATGTCTAAGTGTGTAGCCTCAAAAGAGAAGGCACAGGACAGTTTTCTCTCGAAAGGATATGTAAGAATACCACTTCATAAGGAAATACAGTTTTGCAGAGTAAAGACATATACGTACGCATTGGAAACTCTTTAGAAGTAGAAATAACGCATAGTACAAAATTAGCTTGTATCTCCAAAACTACACGTTGTATCTCGAAAAGAATTGTTGTGGCGTGTACGTCTTAACATGTAGCATCTAAAGAGAACCAAAAGGAGAATTTTCTTTCGTCAAAATTTTTCAGAAAATCACGTTTTAAGGAAATCCCGCATCGTGCGAAATTACCTTGTTTTTCCTAAACAACACGTTGTAAGTAGAAAAGCTTTCATGTTGCGTGTATGTCTAAGTGTGTAGCCTCAAAAGAGAAGGCACAGGACAGTTTTCTTTCGAAAGGATATGTAAGAATACCACTTCATAAGGAAATACAGTTTTGCAGAGTAAAGACATATACGTACGCATTGGAAACTCTTTACGAGAAGAAATAACGCATAGTACAAAATTAGCTTGTATCTCCAAAACTACACGTTGTATCTCGAAAAGAATTGTTGTGGCGTGTACGTCTTAACATGTAGCATCTAAAGAGAACCGAAAGGAGAATTTTCCTTCGTCAAAATTTTCCAGAAAATCACGTTTTAAGGAAATCCCGCATCGTGCGAAATTATCTTGTTTTTCCTAAACAACACGTTGTAAGTCGAAAAGCTTTCATGTTGCGTGTATGTCTAAGTGTGTAGCCTCAAAAGAGAAGGCACAGGACAGTTTTCTCTCGAAAGGATATGTAAGAATACCACTTCAGAAGGAAATACAGTTTTGCAGAGTAAAGACATATACGTACGCATTGGAATCTCTTTACGAGAAGAAATAACGCATAGTACAAAATTAGCTTGTATCTCCAAAACTACACGTTGTATCTCGAAAAGAATTGTTGTGGTGTGTACGTCTTAACATGTAGCATCTAAAGAGAACCAAAAGGAGAATTTTCTTTCGTCAAAATTTTTCAGAAAATCACGTTTTAAGGAAATCCCGCATCGTGCGAAATTATCTTGTTTTTCCTAAACAACACGTTGTAAGTCGAAAAGCTTTCATGTTGCGTGTATGTCTAAGTGTGTAGCCTCAAAAGAGAAGGCACAGGACAGTTTTCTCTCGAAAGGATATGTAAGAATACCACTTCATAAGGAAATACAGTTTTGCAGAGTAAAGACATATACGTACGCATTGGAAACTCTTTACGAGAAGAAATAACGCATAGTACAAAATTAGCTTGTATCTCCAAAACTACACGTTGTATCTCGAAAAGAATTGTTGTGGCGTGTACGTCTTAACATGTAGCATCTAAAGAGAACCAAAAGGAGAATTTTCTTTCGTCAAAATTTTTCAGAAAATCACGTTTTAAGGAAATCCCGCATCGTGCGAAATTATCTTGTTTTTCCTAAACAACACGTTGTAAGTCGAAAAGCTTTCATGTTGCGTGTATGTCTAAGTGTGTAGCCTCAAAAGAGAAGGCACAGGACAGTTTTGTCTCGAAAGGATATGTAAGAATACCACTTCATAAGGAAATACAGTTTTGCAGAGTAAAGACATATACGTACGCATTGGAAACTCTTTACGAGAAGAAATAACGCATAGTACAAAATTAGCTTGTATCTCCAAAACTACACGTTGTATCTCGAAAAGAATTGTTGTGGCGTGTACGTCTTAACATGTAGCATCTAAAGAGAACCAAAAGGAGAATTTTCTTTCGTCAAAATTTTTCAGAAAATCACGTTTTAAGGAAATCCCGCATCGTGCGAAATTATCTTGTTTTTCCTAAACAACACGTTGTAAGTCGAAAAGCTTTCATGTTGCGTGTATGTCTAAGTGTGTAGCCTCAAAAGAGAAGGCACAGGACAGTTTTCTCTCGAAAGGATATGTAAGAATACCACTTCATAAGGAAATACAGTTTTGCAGAGTAAAGACATATACGTACGCATTGGAAACTCTTTACGAGAAGAAACAACGCATAGTACAAAATTAGCTTGTATCTCCAAAACTACACGTTGCATCTCGAAAAGAATTTTTGTGGCGTGTACGTCTTAACATGTAGCATCTAAAGAGAACCAAAAGGAGAATTTTCTTTCGTCAAAATTTTTCAGAAAATCACGTTTTAAGGAAATCCCGCATCGTGCGAAATTATCTTGTTTTTCCTAAACAACACGTTGTAAGTCGAAAAGCTTTCATGTTGCGTGTATGTCTAAGTGTGTAGCCTCAAAAGAGAAGGCACAGGACAGTTTTCTCTCGAAAGGATATGTAAGAATACCACTTCATAAGGAAATACAGTTTTGCAGAGTAAAGACATATACGTACGCATTGGAAACTCTTTACGAGAAGAAATAACGCATAGTACAAAATTAGCTTGTATCTCCAAAACTACACGTTGTATCTCGAAAAGAATTGTTGTGGCGTGTACGTCTTAACATGTAGCATCTAAAGAGAACCAAAAGGAGAATTTTCTTTCGTCAAAATTTTTCAGAAAATCACGTTTTAAGGAAATCCCGCATCGTGCGAAATTATCTTGTTTTTCCTAAACAACACGTTGTAAGTCGAAAAGCTTTCATGTTGCGTGTATGTCTAAGTGTGTAGCCTCAAAAGAGAAGGCACAGGACAGTTTTCTCTCGAAAGGATATGTAAGAATACCACTTCATAAGGAAATACAGTTTTGCAGAGTAAAGACATATACGTACGCATTGGAAACTCTTTACGAGAAGAAATAACGCATAGTACAAAATTAGCTTGTATCTCCAAAACTACACGTTGTATCTCGAAAAGAATTGTTGTGGCGTGTACGTCTTAACATGTAGCATCTAAAGAGAACCAAAAGGAGAATTTTCTTTCGTCAAAATTTTTCAGAAAATCACGTTTTAAGGAAATCCCGCATCGTGCGAAATTATCTTGTTTTTCCTAAACAACACGTTGTAAGTCGAAAAGCTTTCATGTTGCGTGTATGTCTAAGTGTGTAGCCTCAAAAGAGAAGGCACAGGACAGTTTTGTCTCGAAAGGATATGTAAGAATACCACTTCATAAGGAAATACAGTTTTACAGAGTAAAGACATATACGTACGCATTGGAAACTCTTTACGAGAAGAAATAACGCATAGTACAAAATTAGCTTGTATCTCCAAAACTACACGTTGTATCTCGAAAAGAATTGTTGTGGCGTGTACGTCTTAACATGTAGCATCTAAAGAGAACCAAAAGGAGAATTTTCTTTCGTCAAAATTTTTCAGAAAATCACGTTTTAAGGAAATCCCGCATCGTGCGAAATTATCTTGTTTTTCCTAAACAACACGTTGTAAGTCGAAAAGCTTTCATGTTGCGTGTATGTCTAAGTGTGTAGCCTCAAAAGAGAAGGCACAGGACAGTTTTCTCTCGAAAGGATATGTAAGAATACCACTTCATAAGGAAATACAGTTTTGCAGAGTAAAGACATATACGTACGCATTGGAAACTCTTTACGAGAAGAAACAACGCATAGTACAAAATTAGCTTGTATCTCCAAAACTACACGTTGCATCTCGAAAAGAATTTTTGTGGCGTGTACGTCTTAACATGTAGCATCTAAAGAGAACCAAAAGGAGAATTTTCTTTCGTCAAAATTTTTCAGAAAATCACGTTTTAAGGAAATCCCGCATCGTGCGAAATTATCTTGTTTTTCCTAAACAACACGTTGTAAGTCGAAAAGCTTTCATGTTGCGTGTATGTCTAAGTGTGTAGCCTCAAAAGAGAAGGCACAGGACAGTTTTCTCTCGAAAGGATATGTAAGAATACCACTTCATAAGGAAATACAGTTTTGCAGAGTAAAGACATATACGTACGCATTGGAAACTCTTTACGAGAAGAAATAACGCATAGTACAAAATTAGCTTGTATCTCCAAAACTACACGTTGTATCTCGAAAAGAATTGTTGTGGCGTGTACGTCTTAACATGTAGCATCTAAAGAGAACCAAAAGGAGAATTTTCTTTCGTCAAAATTTTTCAGAAAATCACGTTTTAAGGAAATCCCGCATCGTGCGAAATTATCTTGTTTTTCCTAAACAACACGTTGTAAGTCGAAAAACTTTCATGTTGCGTGTATGTCTAAGTGTGTAGCCTCAAAAGAGAAGGCACAGGACAGTTTTCTCTCGAAAGGATATGTAAGAATACCACTTCATAAGGAAATACAGTTTTGCAGAGTAAAGACATATACGTACGCATTGGAAACTCTTTACGAGAAGAAATAACGCATAGTACAAAATTAGCTTGTATCTCCAAAACTACACGTTGTATCTCGAAAAGAATTGTTGTGGCGTGTACGTCTTAACATGTAGCATCTAAAGAGAACCAAAAGGAGAATTTTCTTTCGTCAAAATTTTTCAGAAAACCACGTTTTAAGGAAATCCCGCATCGTGCGAAATTATCTTGTTTTTCCTATACAACACGTTGTAAGTCGAAAAGCTTTCATGTTGCGTGTATGTCTAAGTGTGTAGCCTCAAAAGAGACGGCACAGGACAGTTTTCTCTCGAAAGGATATGTAAGAATACCACTTCATAAGGAAATACAGTTTTGCAGAGTAGAGACATATACGTACGCATTGGAAACTCTTTACGAGAAGAAATAACGCATAGTACAAAATTAGCTTGTATCTCCAAAACTACACGTTGTATCTCGAAAAGAATTGTTGTGGCGTGTACGTGTTAACATGTAGCATCTAAGGAGAACCAAAAGGAGAATTTTCTTTCGTCAAAATTTTTCAGAAAATCACGTTTTAAGGAAATCCCTCATCGTGCGAAATTATCTTGTTTTTCCTAAACAACACGTTGTAAGTCGAAAAGCTTTCATGTTGCGTGTATGTCTAAGTGTGTAGCCTCAAAAGAGAAGGCACAGGACAGTTTTCTCTCGAAAGGATATGTAAGAATACCACTTCATAAGGAAATACAGTTTTGCAGAGTAAAGACATATACGTACGCATTGGAAACTCTTTACGAGAAGAAATAACGCATAGTACAAAATTAGCTTGTATCTCCAAAACTACACGTTGTATCTCGAAAAGAATTGTTGTGGCGTGTACGTCTTAACATGTAGCATCTAAAGAGAACCAAAAGGAGAATTTTCTTTCGTCAAAATTTTTCAGAAAATCACGTTTTAAGGAAATCCCGCATCGTGCGAAATTATCTTGTTTTTCCTAAACAACACGTTGTAAGTCGAAAAGCTTTCATGTTGCGTGTATGTCTAAGTGTGTAGCCTCAAAAGAGAAGGCACAGGACAGTTTTCTCTCGAAAGAATATTGTAGAATACCCCGTTATAAGGAAGTACAATTTTGGAGAGTAAAGACAAATACGTACGTATTGGAAACTCTTTACGAGAAGAAATAACGCATAGTACAAAATTAGCTTGTATCTCCAAAACTACACGTTGTAACTCGAAAAGAATTGTTGTGGCGTGTACGTCTTAAAATGTAGCATCTAAAGAGAACCAAAAGGAGAATTTTCTTTCGTCAAAATTTTTCAGAAAATCACGTTTTAAGGAAATCCCGCATCGTGCGAAATTATCTTGTTTTTCCTAAACAACACGTTGTAAGTCGAAAAGCTTTCATGTTGCGTGTATGCCTAAGTGTGTAGCCTCAAAAGAGAAGGCACAGGACAGTTTTCTCTGGAAAGGATATGTAAGAATACCACTTCATAAGGAAATACAGTTTTGCAGAGTAAAGACATATACGTACGCATTGGAAACTCTTTACGAGAAGAAATAACGCATAGCACAAAATTAGCTTGTATCTCCAAAACTACACGTTGTATCTCGAAAAGAATTGTTGTGGCGTGTACGTCTTAACATGTGGCATCTAAAGAGAACCAAAAGGAGAATTTTCTTTCGTCAAAATTTTTCAGAAAATCACGTTTTAAGGAAATCCCGCATCGTGCGAAATTATCTTGTTTTTCCTAAACAACACGTTGTAAGTCGAAAAGCTTTCATGTTGCGTGTATGTCTAAGTGTGTAGCCTCAAAAGAGAAGGCACAGGACAGTTTTCTCTCGAAAGGATATGGAAGAATACCACTTCATAAGGAAATACAGTTTTGCAGAGTAAAGACATATACGTACGCATTGGAAACTCTTTACGAGAAGAAACAACGCATAGTACAAAATTAGCTTGTATCTCCAAAACTACACGTTGTATCTCGAAAAGAATTGTTGTGGCATGTACGTCTTAACATGTAGCATCTAAAGAGAACCAAAAGGAGATTTTTCTTTCGTCAAAATTTTTCAGAAAATCACGTTTTAAGGAAATCCCGCATCGTGCGAAATTATCTTGTTTTTCCTAAACAACACGTTGTAAGTCGAAAAGCTTTCATGTTGCGTGTATGTCTAAGTGTGTAGCCTCAAAAGAGAAGGCACAGGACAGTTTTCTCTCGAAAGGATATGTAAGAATACCACTTCATAAGGAAATACAGTTTTGCAGAGTAAAGACATATACGTACGCATTGGAAACTCTTTACGAGAAGAAATAACGCATAGTAAAAAATTAGCTTGTATCTCCAAAACTACACGTTGTATCTCGAAAAGAATTGTTGTGGCGTGTACGTCTTAACATGTAGCATCTAAAGAGAACCAAAAGGAGAATTTTCTTTCATCAAAATTTTTCAGAAAATCACGTATTAAGGAAATCCCGCATCGTGCGAAATTATCTTGTTTTTCCTAAACAACACGTTGTAAGTCGAAAAGCTTTCATGTTGCGTGTATGTCTAAGTGTGTAGCCTCAAAAGAGAAGGCACAGGACAGTTTTCTCTCGAAAGGATATGTAAGAATACCACTTCATAAGGAAATACAGTTTTGCAGAGTAAAGACATATACGTACGCATTGGAAACTCTTTACGAGAAGAAACAACGCATAGTACAAAATTAGCTTGTATCTCCAAAACTACACGTTGTATCTCGAAAAGAATTGTTGTGGCGTGTACGTCTTAACATGTAGCATCTAAAGAGAACCAAAAGGAGAATTTTCTTTCGTCAAAATTTTTCAGAAAATCACGTTTTAAGGAAATCCCGCATCGTGCGAAATTATCTTGTTTTTCCTAAACAACACGTTGTAAGTCGAAAAGCTTTCATGTTGCGTGTATGTCTAAGTGTGTAGCCTCAAAAGAGAAGGCACAGGACAGTTTTCTCTCGAAAGGATATGTAAGAATACCACTTCATAAGGAAATACAGTTTTGCAGAGTAAAGACATATACGTACGCATTGGAAACTCTTTACGAGAAGAAATAACGCATAGTAAAAAATTAGCTTGTATCTCCAAAACTACACGTTGTATCTCGAAAAGAATTGTTGTGGCGTGTACGTCTTAACATGTAGCATCTAAAGAGAACCAAAAGGAGAATTTTCTTTCGTCAAAATTTTTCAGAAAATCACGTTTTAAGGAAATCCCGCATCGTGCGAAATTATCTTGTTTTTCCTAAACAACACGTTGTAAGTCGAAAAGCTTTCATGTTGCGTGTATGTCTAAGTGTGTAGACTCAAAAGAGAAGGCACAGGACAGTTTTCTCTCGAAAGGATATGTAAGAATACCACTTCATAAGGAAATACAGTTTTGCAGAGTAAAGACATATACGTACGCATTGGAAACTCTTTACGAGAAGAAATAACGCATAGTACAAAATTAGCTTGTATCTCCAAAACTACACGTTGTATCTCGAAAAGAATTGTTGTGGCGTGTACGTCTTAACATGTAGCATCTAAAGAGAACCAAAAGGAGAATTTTCTTTCGTCAAAATTTTTCAGAAAATCACGTTTTAAGGAAATCCCGCATCGTGTGAAATTATCTTGTTTTTCCTAAACAACACGTTGTAAGTCGAAAAGCTTTCATGTTGCGTGTATGTCTAAGTGTGTAGCCTCAAAAGAGAAGGCACAGGACATTTTTCTCTCGAAAGGATATGTAAGAATACCACTTCATAAGGAAATACAGTTTTGCAGAGTAAAGACATATACGTACGCATTGGAAACTCTTTACGAGAAGAAATAACGCATAGCACAAAATTAGCTTGTATCTCCAAAACTACACGTTGTATCTCGAAAAGAATTGTTGTGGCGTGTACGTCTTAACATGTAGCATCTAAAGAGAACCAAAAGGAGAATATTCTTTCATCAAAATTTTTCAGAAAGTCACGTTTTAAGGAAATCCCGCATCGTGCGAAATTATCTTGTTTTTCCTAAACAACACGTTGTAAGTCGAAAAGCTTTCATGTTGCGTGTATGTCTAAGTGTGTAGCCTCAAAAGAGAAGGCACAGGACAGTTTTCTCTCGAAAGGATATGTAAGAATACCACTTCATAAGGAAATACAGTTTTGCAGAGTAAAGACATATACGTACGCATTGGAAACTCTTTACGAGAAGAAATAACGCATAGCACAAAATTAGCTTGTATCTCCAAAACTACACATTGTATCTCGAAAAGAATTGTTGTGGCGTGTACGTCTTAACATGTAGCATCTAAAGAGAACCAAAAGGAGAATTTTCTTTCGTCAAAATTTTTCAGAAAATCACGTTTTAAGGAAATCCCGCATCGTGCGAAATTATCTTCTTTTTCCTAAACAACACGTTGTAAGTCGAAAAGCTTTCATGTTGCGTGTATGTCTAAGTGTGTAGCCTCAAAAGAGAAGGCACAGGACAGTTTTCTCTCGAAAGGATATGTAAGAATACCACTTCATAAGGAAATACAGTTTTGCAGAGTAAAGACATATACGTACGCATTGGAAACTCTTTACGAGAAGAAATAACGCATAGTACAAAATTAGCTTGTATCTCCAAAACTACACGTTGTATCTCGAAAAGAATTGTTGTGGCGTGTACGTCTTAACATGTAGCATCTAAAGAGAACCAAAAGGAGAATTTTCTTTCGTCAAAATTTTTCAGAAAATCACGTTTTAAGGAAATCCCGCATCGTGCGAAATTATCTTGTTTTTCCTAAACAACACGTTGTAAGTCGAAAAGCTTTCATGTTGCGTGTATGTCTAAGTGTGTAGCCTCAAAAGAGAAGGCACAGGACAGTTTTCTCTCGAAAGGATATGTAAGAATACCACTTCATAAGGAAATACAGTTTTGCAGAGTAAAGACATATACGTACGCATTGGAAACTCTTTACGAGAAGAAATAACGCATAGTAAAAAATTAGCTTGTATCTCCAAAACTACACGTTGTATCTCGAAAAGAATTGTTGTGGCGTGTACGTCTTAACATGTAGCATCTAAAGAGAACCAAAAGGAGAATTTTCTTTCATCAAAATTTTTCAGAAAATCACGTATTAAGGAAATCCCGCATCGTGCGAAATTATCTTGTTTTTCCTAAACAACACGTTGTAAGTCGAAAAGCTTTCATGTTGCGTGTATGTCTAAGTGTGTAGCCTCAAAAGAGAAGGCACAGGACAGTTTTCTCTCGAAAGGATATGTAAGAATACCACTTCATAAGGAAATACAGTTTTGCAGAGTAAAGACATATACGTATGCATTGGAAACTCTTTACGAGAAGAAACAACGCATAGTACAAAATTAGCTTGTATCTCCAAAACTACACGTTGTATCTCGAAAAGAATTGTTGTGGCGTGTACGTCTTAACATGTAGCATCTAAAGAGAACCAAAAGGAGAATTTTCTTTCGTCAAAATTTTTCAGAAAATCACGTTTTAAGGAAATCCCGCATCGTGCGAAATTATCTTGTTTTTCCTAAACAACACGTTGTAAGTCGAAAAGCTTTCATGTTGCGTGTATGTCTAAGTGTGTAGCCTCAAAAGAGAAGGCACAGGACAGTTTTCTCTCGAAAGGATATGTAAGAATACCACTTCATAAGGAAATACAGTTTTGCAGAGTAAAGACATATACGTACGCATTGGAAACTCTTTACGAGAAGAAATAACGCATAGTAAAAAATTAGCTTGTATCTCCAAAACTACACGTTGTATCTCGAAAAGAATTGTTGTGGCGTGTACGTCTTAACATGTAGCATCTAAAGAGAACCAAAAGGAGAATTTTCTTTCGTCAAAATTTTTCAGAAAATCACGTATTAAGGAAATCCCGCATCGTGCGAAATTATCTTGTTTTTCCTAAACAACACGTTGTAAGTCGAAAAGCTTTCATGTTGCGTGTATGTCTAAGTGTGTAGCCTCAAAAGAGAAGGCACAGGACAGTTTTCTCTCGAAAGGATATGTAAGAATACCACTTCATAAGGAAATACAGTTTTGCAGAGTAAAGACATATACGTACGCATTGGAAACTCTTTACGAGAAGAAACAACGCATAGTACAAAATTAGCTTGTATCTCCAAAACTACACGTTGTATCTCGAAAAGAATTGTTGTGGCGTGTACGTCTTAACATGTAGCATCTAAAGAGAACCAAAAGGAGAATTTTCTTTCGTCAAAATTTTTCAGAAAATCACGTTTTAAGGAAATCCCGCATCGTGCGAAATTATCTTGTTTTTCCTAAACAACACGTTGTAAGTCGAAAAGCTTTCATGTTGCGTGTATGTCTAAGTGTGTAGCCTCAAAAGAGAAGGCACAGGACAGTTTTCTCTCGAAAGGATATGTAAGAATACCACTTCATAAGGAAATACAGTTTTGCAGAGTAAAGACATATACGTACGCATTGGAAACTCTTTACGAGAAGAAACAACGCATAGTAAAAAATTAGCTTGTATCTCCAAAACTACACGTTGTATCTCGAAAAGAATTGTTGTGGCGTGTACGTCTTAACATGTAGCATCTAAAGAGAACCAAAAGGAGAATTTTCTTTCGTCAAAATTTTTCAGAAAATCACGTTTTAAGGAAATCCCGCATCGTGCGAAATTATCTTGTTTTTCCTAAACAACACGTTGTAAGTCGAAAAGCTTTCATGTTGCGTGTATGTCTAAGTGTGTAGACTCAAAAGAGAAGGCACAGGACAGTTTTCTCTCGAAAGGATATGTAAGAATACCACTTCATAAGGAAATACAGTTTTGCAGAGTAAAGACATATACGTACGCATTGGAAACTCTTTACGAGAAGAAATAACGCATAGTACAAAATTAGCTTGTATCTCCAAAACTACACGTTGTATCTCGAAAAGAATTGTTGTGGCGTGTACGTCTTAACATGTAGCATCTAAAGAGAACCAAAAGGAGAATTTTCTTTCGTCAAAATTTTTCAGAAAATCACGTTTTAAGGAAATCCCGCATCGTGTGAAATTATCTTGTTTTTCCTAAACAACACGTTGTAAGTCGAAAAGCTTTCATGTTGCGTGTATGTCTAAGTGTGTAGCCTCAAAAGAGAAGGCACAGGACATTTTTCTCTCGAAAGGATATGTAAGAATACCACTTCATAAGGAAATACAGTTTTGCAGAGTAAAGACATATACGTACGCATTGGAAACTCTTTACGAGAAGAAATAACGCATAGCACAAAATTAGCTTGTATCTCCAAAACTACACGTTGTATCTCGAAAAGAATTGTTGTGGCGTGTACGTCTTAACATGTAGCATCTAAAGAGAACCAAAAGGAGAATTTTCTTTCATCAAAATTTTTCAGAAAGTCACGTTTTAAGGAAATCCCGCATCGTGCGAAATTATCTTGTTTTTCCTAAACAACACGTTGTAAGTCGAAAAGCTTTCATGTTGCGTGTATGTCTAAGTGTGTAGCCTCAAAAGAGAAGGCACAGGACAGTTTTCTCTCGAAAGGATATGTAAGAATACCACTTCATAAGGAAATACAGTTTTGCAGAGTAAAGACATATACGTACGCATTGGAAACTCTTTACGAGAAGAAATAACGCATAGCACAAAATTAGCTTGTATCTCCAAAACTACACATTGTATCTCGAAAAGAATTGTTGTGGCGTGTACGTCTTAACATGTAGCATCTAAAGAGAACCAAAAGGAGAATTTTCTTTCGTCAAAATTTTTCAGAAAATCACGTTTTAAGGAAATCCCGCATCGTGCGAAATTATCTTGTTTTTCCTAAACAACACGTTGTAAGTCGAAAAGCTTTCATGTTGCGTGTATGTCTAAGTGTGTAGCCTCAAAAGAGAAGGCACAGGACAGTTTTCTCTCGAAAGGATATGTAAGAATACCACTTCATAAGGAAATACAGTTTTGCAGAGTAAAGACATATACGTACGCATTGGAAACTCTTTACGAGAAGAAATAACGCATAGTACAAAATTAGCTTGTATCTCCAAAACTACACGTTGTATCTCGAAAAGAATTGTTGTGGCGTGTACGTCTTAACATGTAGCATCTAAAGAGAACCAAAAGGAGAATTTTCTTTCGTCAAAATTTTTCAGAAAATCACGTTTTAAGGAAATCCCGCATCGTGCGAAATTATCTTGTTTTTCCTAAACAACACGTTGTAAGTCGAAAAGCTTTCATGTTGCGTGTATGTCTAAGTGTGTAGCCTCAAAAGAGAAGGCACAGGACAGTTTTCTCTCGAAAGGATATGTAAGAATACCACTTCATAAGGAAATACAGTTTTGCAGAGTAAAGACATATACGTACGCATTGGAAACTCTTTACGAGAAGAAATAACGCATAGTAAAAAATTAGCTTGTATCTCCAAAACTACACGTTGTATCTCGAAAAGAATTGTTGTGGCGTGTACGTCTTAACATGTAGCATCTAAAGAGAACCAAAAGGAGAATTTTCTTTCATCAAAATTTTTCAGAAAATCACGTATTAAGGAAATCCCGCATCGTGCGAAATTATCTTGTTTTTCCTAAACAACACGTTGTAAGTCGAAAAGCTTTCATGTTGCGTGTATGTCTAAGTGTGTAGCCTCAAAAGAGAAGGCACAGGACAGTTTTCTCTCGAAAGGATATGTAAGAATACCACTTCATAAGGAAATACAGTTTTGCAGAGTAAAGACATATACGTATGCATTGGAAACTCTTTACGAGAAGAAACAACGCATAGTACAAAATTAGCTTGTATCTCCAAAACTACACGTTGTATCTCGAAAAGAATTGTTGTGGCGTGTACGTCTTAACATGTAGCATCTAAAGAGAACCAAAAGGAGAATTTTCTTTCGTCAAAATTTTTCAGAAAATCACGTTTTAAGGAAATCCCGCATCGTGCGAAATTATCTTGTTTTTCCTAAACAACACGTTGTAAGTCGAAAAGCTTTCATGTTGCGTGTATGTCTAAGTGTGTAGCCTCAAAAGAGAAGGCACAGGACAGTTTTCTCTCGAAAGGATATGTAAGAATACCACTTCATAAGGAAATACAGTTTTGCAGAGTAAAGACTTATACGTACGCATTGGAAACTCTTTACGAGAAGAAATAACGCATAGTAAAAAATTAGCTTGTATCTCCAAAACTACACGTTGTATCTCGAAAAGAATTGTTGTGGCGTGTACGTCTTAACATGTAGCATCTAAAGAGAACCAAAAGGAGAATTTTCTTTCGTCAAAATTTTTCAGAAAATCACGTTTTAAGGAAATCCCGCATCGTGCGAAATTATCTTGTTTTTCCTAAACAACACGTTGTAAGTCGAAAAGCTTTCATGTTGCGTGTATGTCTAAGTGTGTAGCCTCAAAAGAGAAGGCACAGGACAGTTTTCTCTCGAAAGGATATGTAAGAATACCACTTCATAAGGAAATACAGTTTTGCAGAGTAAAGACATATACGTACGCATTGGAAACTCTTTACGAGAAGAAATAACGCATAGTAAAAAATTAGCTTGTATCTCCAAAACTACACGTTGTATCTCGAAAAGAATTGTTGTGGCGTGTACGTCTTAACATGTAGCATCTAAAGAGAACCAAAAGGAGAATTTTCTTTCGTCAAAATTTTTCAGAAAATCACGTTTTAAGGAAATCCCGCATCGTGCGAAATTATCTTGTTTTTCCTAAACAACACGTTGTAAGTCGAAAAGCTTTCATGTTGCGTGTATGTCTAAGTGTGTAGCCTCAAAAGAGAAGGCACAGGACAGTTTTCTCTCGAAAGGATATGTAAGAATACCACTTCATAAGGAAATACAGTTTTGCAGAGTAAAGACATATACGTACGCATTGGAAACTCTTTACGAGAAGAAATAACGCATAGTACAAAATTAGCTTGTATCTCCAAAACTACACGTTGTATCTCGAAAAGAATTGTTGTGGCGTGTACGTCTTAACATGTAGCATCTAAAGAGAACCAAAAGGAGAATTTTCTTTCGTCAAAATTTTTCAGAAAATCACGTTTTAAGGAAATCCCGCATCGTGTGAAATTATCTTGTTTTTCCTAAACAACACGTTGTAAGTCGAAAAGCTTTCATGTTGCGTGTATGTCTAAGTGTGTAGCCTCAAAAGAGAAGGCACAGGACATTTTTCTCTCGAAAGGATATGTAAGAATACCACTTCATAAGGAAATACAGTTTTGCAGAGTAAAGACATATACGTACGCATTGGAAACTCTTTACGAGAAGAAATAACGCATAGCACAAAATTAGCTTGTATCTCCAAAACTACACGTTGTATCTCGAAAAGAATTGTTGTGGCGTGTACGTCTTAACATGTAGCATCTAAAGAGAACCAAAAGGAGAATTTTCTTTCATCAAAATTTTTCAGAAAGTCACGTTTTAAGGAAATCCCGCATCGTGCGAAATTATCTTGTTTTTCCTAAACAACACGTTGTAAGTCGAAAAGCTTTCATGTTGCGTGTATGTCTAAGTGTGTAGCCTCAAAAGAGAAGGCACAGGACAGTTTTCTCTCGAAAGGATATGTAAGAATACCACTTCATAAGGAAATACAGTTTTGCAGAGTAAAGACATATACGTACGCATTGGAAACTCTTTACGAGAAGAAATAACGCATAGCACAAAATTAGCTTGTATCTCCAAAACTACACATTGTATCTCGAAAAGAATTGTTGTGGCGTGTACGTCTTAACATGTAGCATCTAAAGAGAACCAAAAGGAGAATTTTCTTTCGTCAAAATTTTTCAGAAAATCACGTTTTAAGGAAATCCCGCATCGTGCGAAATTATCTTGTTTTTCCTAAACAACACGTTGTAAGTCGAAAAGCTTTCATGTTGCGTGTATGTCTAAGTGTGTAGCCTCAAAAGAGAAGGCACAGGACAGTTTTCTCTCGAAAGGATATGTAAGAATACCACTTCATAAGGAAATACAGTTTTGCAGAGTAAAGACATATACGTACGCATTGGAAACTCTTTACGAGAAGAAATAACGCATAGTACAAAATTAGCTTGTATCTCCAAAACTACACGTTGTATCTCGAAAAGAATTGTTGTGGCGTGTACGTCTTAACATGTAGCATCTAAAGAGAACCAAAAGGAGAATTTTCTTTCGTCAAAATTTTTCAGAAAATCACGTTTTAAGGAAATCCCGCATCGTGCGAAATTATCTTGTTTTTCCTAAACAACACGTTGTAAGTCGAAAAGCTTTCATGTTGCGTGTATGTCTAAGTGTGTAGCCTCAAAAGAGAAGGCACAGGACAGTTTTCTCTCGAAAGGATATGTAAGAATACCACTTCATAAGGAAATACAGTTTTGCAGAGTAAAGACATATACGTACGCATTGGAAACTCTTTACGAGAAGAAATAACGCATAGTAAAAAATTAGCTTGTATCTCCAAAACTACACGTTGTATCTCGAAAAGAATTGTTGTGGCGTGTACGTCTTAACATGTAGCATCTAAAGAGAACCAAAAGGAGAATTTTCTTTCATCAAAATTTTTCAGAAAATCACGTATTAAGGAAATCCCGCATCGTGCGAAATTATCTTGTTTTTCCTAAACAACACGTTGTAAGTCGAAAAGCTTTCATGTTGCGTGTATGTCTAAGTGTGTAGCCTCAAAAGAGAAGACACAGGACAGTTTTCTCTCGAAAGGATATGTAAGAATACCACTTCATAAGGAAATACAGTTTTGCAGAGTAAAGACATATACGTACGCATTGGAAACTCTTTACGAGAAGAAATAACGCATAGTAAAAAATTAGCTTGTATCTCCAAAACTACACGTTGTATCTCGAAAAGAATTGTTGTGGCGTGTACGTCTTAACATGTAGCATCTAAAGAGAACCAAAAGGAGAATTTTCTTTCGTCAAAATTTTTCAGAAAATCACGTTTTAAGGAAATCCCGCATCGTGCGAAATTATCTTGTTTTTCCTAAACAACACGTTGTAAGTCGAAAAGCTTTCATGTTGCGTGTATGTCTAAGTGTGTAGCCTCAAAAGAGAAGGCACAGGACAGTTTTCTCTCGAAAGGATATGTAAGAATACCACTTCATAAGGAAATACAGTTTTGCAGAGTAAAGACATATACGTACGCATTGGAAACTCTTTACGAGAAGAAATAACGCATAGTACAAAATTAGCTTGTATCTCCAAAACTACACGTTGTATCTCGAAAAGAATTGTTGTGGCGTGTACGTCTTAACATGTAGCATCTAAAGAGAACCAAAAGGAGAATTTTCTTTTGTCAAAATTTTTCAGAAAATCACGTTTTAAGGAAATCCCGCATCGTGTGAAATTATCTTGTTTTTCCTAAACAAAACGTTGTAAGTCGAAAAGCTTTCATGTTGCGTGTATGTCTAAGTGTGTAGCCTCAAAAGAGAAGGCACAGGACATTTTTCTCTCGAAAGGATATGTAAGAATACCACTTCATAAGGAAATACAGTTTTGCAGAGTAAAGACATATACGTACGCATTGGAAACTCTTTACGAGAAGAAATAACGCATAGCACAAAATTAGCTTGTATCTCCAAAACTACACGTTGTATCTCGAAAAGAATTGTTGTGGCGTGTACGTCTTAACATGTAGCATCTAAAGAGAACCAAAAGGAGAATTTTCTTTCATCAAAATTTTTCAGAAAATCACGTTTTAAGGAAATCCCGCATCGTGCGAAATTATCTTGTTTTTCCTAAACAACACGTTGTAAGTCGAAAAGCTTTCATGTTGCGTGTATGTCTAAGTGTGTAGCCTCAAAAGAGAAGGCACAGGACAGTTTTCTCTCGAAAGGATATGTAAGAATACCACTTCATAAGGAAATACAGTTTTGCAGAGTAAAGACATATACGTACGCATTGGAAACTCTTTACGAGAAGAAATAACGCATAGTACAAAATTAGCTTGTATCTCCAAAACTACACGTTGTATCTCGAAAAGAATTGTTGTGGCGTGTACGTCTTAACATGTAGCATCTAAAGAGAACCAAAAGGAGAATTTTCTTTCGTCAAAATTTTTCAGAAAATCACGTTTTAAGGAAATCCCGCATCGTGCGAAATTATCTTGTTTTTCCTAAACAACACGTTGTAAGTCGAAAAGCTTTCATGTTGCGTGTATGTCTAAGTGTGTAGCCTCAAAAGAGAAGGCACAGGACAGTTTTCTCTCGAAAGGATATGTAAGAATACCACTTCATAAGGAAATACAGTTTTGCAGAGTAAAGACATATACGTACGCATTGGAAACTCTTTACGAGAAGAAATAACGCATAGTACAAAATTAGCTTGTATCTCCAAAACTACACGTTGTATCTCGAAAAGAATTGTTGTGGCGTGTACGTCTTAACATGTAGCATCTAAAGAGAACCAAAAGGAGAATTTTCTTTCGTCAAAATTTTTCAGAAAATCACGTTTTAAGGAAATCCCGCATCGTGTGAAATTATCTTGTTTTTCCTAAACAACACGTTGTAAGTCGAAAAGCTTTCATGTTGCGTGTATGTCTAAGTGTGTAGCCTCAAAAGAGAAGACACAGGACAGTTTTCTCTCGAAAGGATATGTAAGAATACCACTTCATAAGGAAATACAGTTTTGCAGAGTAAAGACATATACGTACGCATTGGAAACTCTTTACGAGAAGAAATAACGCATAGCACAAAATTAGCTTGTATCTCCAAAACTACACGTTGTATCTCGAAAAGAATTGTTGTGGCGTGTACGTCTTAACATGTAGCATCTAAAGAGAACCAAAAGGAGAATTTTCTTTCATCAAAATTTTTCAGAAAGTCACGTTTTAAGGAAATCCCGCATCGTGCGAAATTATCTTGTTTTTCCTAAACAACACGTTGTAAGTCGAAAAGCTTTCATGTTGCGTGTATGTCTAAGTGTGTAGCCTCAAAAGAGAAGGCACAGGACAGTTTTCTCTCGAAAGGATATGTAAGAATACCACTTCATAAGGAAATACAGTTTTGCAGAGTAAAGACATATACGTACGCATTGGAAACTCTTTACGAGAAGAAATAACGCATAGCAAAAATTAGCTTGTATCTCCAAAACTACACATTGTATCTCGAAAAGAATTGTTGTGGCGTGTACGTCTTAACATGTAGCATCTAAAGAGAACCAAAAGGAGAATTTTCTTTCGTCAAAATTTTTCAGAAAATCACGGTTTATGGAAATCCCGCATCGTGCGAAATTATCTTGTTTTTCCTAAACAACACGTTGTAAGTCGAAAAGCTTTCATGTTGCGTGTATGTCTAAGTGTGTAGCCTCAAAAGAGAAGGCACAGGACAGTTTTCTCTCGAAAGGATATGTAAGAATACCACTTCATAAGGAAATACAGTTTTGCAGAGTAAAGACATATACGTACGCATTGGAAACTCTTTACGAGAAGAAATAACGCATAGTACAAAATTAGCTTGTATCTCCAAAACTACACGTTGTATCTCGAAAAGAATTGTTGTGGCGTGTACGTCTTAACATGTAGCATCTAAAGAGAACCAAAAGGAGAATTTTCTTTCGTCAAAATTTTTCAGAAAATCACGTTTTAAGGAAATCCCGCATCGTGCGAAATTATCTTGTTTTTCCTAAACAACACGTTGTAAGTCGAAAAGCTTTCATGTTGCGTGTATGTCTAAGTGTGTAGCCTCAAAAGAGAAGGCACAGGACAGTTTTCTCTCGAAAGGATATGTAAGAATACCACTTCATAAGGAAATACAGTTTTGCAGAGTAAAGACATATACGTACGCATTGGAAACTCTTTACGAGAAGAAATAACGCATAGTAAAAAATTAGCTTGTATCTCCAAAACTACACGTTGTATCTCGAAAAGAATTGTTGTGGCGTGTACGTCTTAACATGTAGCATCTAAAGAGAACCAAAAGGAGAATTTTCTTTCGTCAAAATTTTTCAGAAAATCACGTATTAAGGAAATCCCGCATCGTGCGAAATTATCTTGTTTTTCCTAAACAACACGTTGTAAGTCGAAAAGCTTTCATGTTGCGTGTATGTCTAAGTGTGTAGCCTCAAAAGAGAAGGCACAGGACATTTTTCTCTCGAAAGGATATGTAAGAATACCACTTCATAAGGAAATACAGTTTTGCAGAGTAAAGACATATACGTACGCATTGGAAACTCTTTACGAGAAGAAATAACGCATAGCACAAAATTAGCTTGTATCTCCAAAACTACACGTTGTATCTCGAAAAGAATTGTTGTGGCGTGTACGTCTTAACATGTAGCATCTAAAGAGAACCAAAAGGAGAATTTTCTTTCATCAAAATTTTTCAGAAAGTCACGTTTTAAGGAAATCCCGCATCGTGCGAAATTATCTTGTTTTTCCTAAACAACACGTTGTAAGTCGAAAAGCTTTCATGTTGCGTGTATGTCTAAGTGTGTAGCCTCAAAAGAGAAGGCACAGGACAGTTTTCTCTCGAAAGGATATGTAAGAATACCACTTCATAAGGAAATACAGTTTTGCAGAGTAAAGACATATACGTACGCATTGGAAACTCTTTACGAGAAGAAATAACGCATAGCACAAAATTAGCTTGTATCTCCAAAACTACACATTGTATCTCGAAAAGAATTGTTGTGGCGTGTACGTCTTAACATGTAGCATCTAAAGAGAACCAAAAGGAGAATTTTCTTTCGTCAAAATTTTTCAGAAAATCACGGTTTATGGAAATCCCGCATCGTGCGAAATTATCTTGTTTTTCCTAAACAACACGTTGTAAGTCGAAAAGCTTTCATGTTGCGTGTATGTCTAAGTGTGTAGCCTCAAAAGAGAAGGCACAGGACAGTTTTCTCTCGAAAGGATATGTAAGAATACCACTTCATAAGGAAATACAGTTTTGCAGAGTAAAGACATATACGTACGCATTGGAAACTCTTTACGAGAAGAAATAACGCATAGTACAAAATTAGCTTGTATCTCCAAAACTACACGTTGTATCTCGAAAAGAATTGTTGTGGCGTGTACGTCTTAACATGTAGCATCTAAAGAGAACCAAAAGGAGAATTTTCTTTCGTCAAAATTTTTCAGAAAATCACGTTTTAAGGAAATCCCGCATCGTGCGAAATTATCTTGTTTTTCCTAAACAACACGTTGTAAGTCGAAAAGCTTTCATGTTGCGTGTATGTCTAAGTGTGTAGCCTCAAAAGAGAAGGCACAGGACAGTTTTCTCTCGAAAGGATATGTAAGAATACCACTTCATAAGGAAATACAGTTTTGCAGAGTAAAGACATATACGTACGCATTGGAAACTCTTTACGAGAAGAAATAACGCATAGTAAAAAATTAGCTTGTATCTCCAAAACTACACGTTGTATCTCGAAAAGAATTGTTGTGGCGTGTACGTCTTAACATGTAGCATCTAAAGAGAACCAAAAGGAGAATTTTCTTTCGTCAAAATTTTTCAGAAAATCACGTATTAAGGAAATCCCGCATCGTGCGAAATTATCTTGTTTTTCCTAAACAACACGTTGTAAGTCGAAAAGCTTTCATGTTGCGTGTATGTCTAAGTGTGTAGCCTCAAAAGAGAAGGCACAGGACAGTTTTCTCTCGAAAGGATATGTAAGAATACCACTTCATAAGGAAATACAGTTTTGCAGAGTAAAGACATATACGTACGCATTGGAAACTCTTTACGAGAAGAAACAACGCATAGTACAAAATTAGCTTGTATCTCCAAAACTACACGTTGTATCTCGAAAAGAATTGTTGTGGCGTGTACGTCTTAACATGTAGCATCTAAAGAGAACCAAAAGGAGAATTTTCTTTCGTCAAAATTTTTCAGAAAATCACGTTTTAAGGAAATCCCGCATCGTGCGAAATTATCTTGTTTTTCCTAAACAACACGTTGTAAGTCGAAAAGCTTTCATGTTGCGTGTATGTCTAAGTGTGTAGCCTCAAAAGAGAAGGCACAGGACAGTTTTCTCTCGAAAGGATATGTAAGAATACCACTTCATAAGGAAATACAGTTTTGCAGAGTAAAGACATATACGTACGCATTGGAAACTCTTTACGAGAAGAAATAACGCATAGTAAAAAATTAGCTTGTATCTCCAAAACTACACGTTGTATCTCGAAAAGAATTGTTGTGGCGTGTACGTCTTAACATGTAGCATCTAAAGAGAACCAAAAGGAGAATTTTCTTTCGTCAAAATTTTTCAGAAAATCACGTTTTAAGGAAATCCCGCATCGTGCGAAATTATCTTGTTTTTCCTAAACAACACGTTGTAAGTCGAAAAGCTTTCATGTTGCGTGTATGTCTAAGTGTGTAGACTCAAAAGAGAAGGCACAGGACAGTTTTCTCTCGAAAGGATATGTAAGAATACCACTTCATAAGGAAATACAGTTTTGCAGAGTAAAGACATATACGTACGCATTGGAAACTCTTTACGAGAAGAAATAACGCATAGTACAAAATTAGCTTGTATCTCCAAAACTACACGTTGTATCTCGAAAAGAATTGTTGTGGCGTGTACGTCTTAACATGTAGCATCTAAAGAGAACCAAAAGGAGAATTTTCTTTCGTCAAAATTTTTCAGAAAATCACGTTTTAAGGAAATCCCGCATCGTGTGAAATTATCTTGTTTTTCCTAAACAACACGTTGTAAGTCGAAAAGCTTTCATGTTGCGTGTATGTCTAAGTGTGTAGCCTCAAAAGAGAAGGCACAGGACATTTTTCTCTCGAAAGGATATGTAAGAATACCACTTCATAAGGAAATACAGTTTTGCAGAGTAAAGACATATACGTACGCATTGGAAACTCTTTACGAGAAGAAATAACGCATAGCACAAAATTAGCTTGTATCTCCAAAACTACACGTTGTATCTCGAAAAGAATTGTTGTGGCGTGTACGTCTTAACATGTAGCATCTAAAGAGAACCAAAAGGAGAATTTTCTTTCATCAAAATTTTTCAGAAAGTCACGTTTTAAGGAAATCCCGCATCGTGCGAAATTATCTTGTTTTTCCTAAACAACACGTTGTAAGTCGAAAAGCTTTCATGTTGCGTGTATGTCTAAGTGTGTAGCCTCAAAAGAGAAGGCACAGGACAGTTTTCTCTCGAAAGGATATGTAAGAATACCACTTCATAAGGAAATACAGTTTTGCAGAGTAAAGACATATACGTACGCATTGGAAACTCTTTACGAGAAGAAATAACGCATAGCACAAAATTAGCTTGTATCTCCAAAACTACACATTGTATCTCGAAAAGAATTGTTGTGGCGTGTACGTCTTAACATGTAGCATCTAAAGAGAACCAAAAGGAGAATTTTCTTTCGTCAAAATTTTTCAGAAAATCACGGTTTATGGAAATCCCGCATCGTGCGAAATTATCTTGTTTTTCCTAAACAACACGTTGTAAGTCGAAAAGCTTTCATGTTGCGTGTATGTCTAAGTGTGTAGCCTCAAAAGAGAAGGCACAGGACAGTTTTCTCTCGAAAGGATATGTAAGAATACCACTTCATAAGGAAATACAGTTTTGCAGAGTAAAGACATATACGTACGCATTGGAAACTCTTTACGAGAAGAAATAACGCATAGTACAAAATTAGCTTGTATCTCCAAAACTACACGTTGTATCTCGAAAAGAATTGTTGTGGCGTGTACGTCTTAACATGTAGCATCTAAAGAGAACCAAAAGGAGAATTTTCTTTCGTCAAAATTTTTCAGAAAATCACGTTTTAAGGAAATCCCGCATCGTGCGAAATTATCTTGTTTTTCCTAAACAACACGTTGTAAGTCGAAAAGCTTTCATGTTGCGTGTATGTCTAAGTGTGTAGCCTCAAAAGAGAAGGCACAGGACAGTTTTCTCTCGAAAGGATATGTAAGAATACCACTTCATAAGGAAATACAGTTTTGCAGAGTAAAGACATATACGTACGCATTGGAAACTCTTTACGAGAAGAAATAACGCATAGTAAAAAATTAGCTTGTATCTCCAAAACTACACGTTGTATCTCGAAAAGAATTGTTGTGGCGTGTACGTCTTAACATGTAGCATCTAAAGAGAACCAAAAGGAGAATTTTCTTTCGTCAAAATTTTTCAGAAAATCACGTTTTAAGGAAATCCCGCATCGTGCGAAATTATCTTGTTTTTCCTAAACAACACGTTGTAAGTCGAAAAGCTTTCATGTTGCGTGTATGTCTAAGTGTGTAGCCTCAAAAGAGAAGGCACAGGACAGTTTTCTCTCGAAAGGATATGTAAGAATACCACTTCATAAGGAAATACAGTTTTGCAGAGTAAAGACATATACGTACGCATTGGAAACTCTTTACGAGAAGAAATAACGCATAGCACAAAATTAGCTTGTATCTCCAAAACTACACGTTGTATCTCGAAAAGAATTGTTGTGGCGTGTACGTCTTAACATGTAGCATCTAAAGAGAACCAAAAGGAGAATTTTCTTTCGTCAAAATTTTTCAGAAAATCACGTATTAAGGAAATCCCGCATCGTGCGAAATTATCTTGTTTTTCCTAAACAACACGTTGTAAGTCGAAAAGCTTTCATGTTGCGTGTATGTCTAAGTGTGTAGCCTCAAAAGAGAAGGCACAGGACAGTTTTCTCTCGAAAGGATATGTAAGAATACCACTTCATAAGGAAATACAGTTTTGCAGAGTAAAGACATATACGTACGCATTGGAAACTCTTTACGAGAAGAAATAACGCATAGCACAAAATTAGCTTGTATCTCCAAAACTACACATTGTATCTCGAAAAGAATTGTTGTGGCGTGTACGTCTTAACATGTAGCATCTAAAGAGAACCAAAAGGAGAATTTTCTTTCGTCAAAATTTTTCAGAAAATCACGTTTTAAGGAAATCCCGCATCGTGCGAAATTATCTTGTTTTTCCTAAACAACACGTTGTAAGTCGAAAAGCTTTCATGTTGCGTGTATGTCTAAGTGTGTAGCCTCAAAAGAGAAGGCACAGGACAGTTTTCTCTCGAAAGGATATGTAAGAATACCACTTCATAAGGAAATACAGTTTTGCAGAGTAAAGACATATACGTACGCATTGGAAACTCTTTACGAGAAGAAATAACGCATAGTACAAAATTAGCTTGTATCTCCAAAACTACACGTTGTATCTCGAAAAGAATTGTTGTGGCGTGTACGTCTTAACATGTAGCATCTAAAGAGAACCAAAAGGAGAATTTTCTTTCGTCAAAATTTTTCAGAAAATCACGTTTTAAGGAAATCCCGCATCGTGCGAAATTATCTTGTTTTTCCTAAACAACACGTTGTAAGTCGAAAAGCTTTCATGTTGCGTGTATGTCTAAGTGTGTAGCCTCAAAAGAGAAGGCACAGGACAGTTTTCTCTCGAAAGGATATGTAAGAATACCACTTCATAAGGAAATACAGTTTTGCAGAGTAAAGACATATACGTACGCATTGGAAACTCTTTACGAGAAGAAATAACGCATAGTAAAAAATTAGCTTGTATCTCCAAAACTACACGTTGTATCTCGAAAAGAATTGTTGTGGCGTGTACGTCTTAACATGTAGCATCTAAAGAGAACCAAAAGGAGAATTTTCTTTCATCAAAATTTTTCAGAAAATCACGTATTAAGGAAATCCCGCATCGTGCGAAATTATCTTGTTTTTCCTAAACAACACGTTGTAAGTCGAAAAGCTTTCATGTTGCGTGTATGTCTAAGTGTGTAGCCTCAAAAGAGAAGGCACAGGACAGTTTTCTCTCGAAAGGATATGTAAGAATACCACTTCATAAGGAAATACAGTTTTGCAGAGTAAAGACATATACGTATGCATTGGAAACTCTTTACGAGAAGAAACAACGCATAGTACAAAATTAGCTTGTATCTCCAAAACTACACGTTGTATCTCGAAAAGAATTGTTGTGGCGTGTACGTCTTAACATGTAGCATCTAAAGAGAACCAAAAGGAGAATTTTCTTTCGTCAAAATTTTTCAGAAAATCACGTTTTAAGGAAATCCCGCATCGTGCGAAATTATCTTGTTTTTCCTAAACAACACGTTGTAAGTCGAAAAGCTTTCATGTTGCGTGTATGTCTAAGTGTGTAGCCTCAAAAGAGAAGGCACAGGACAGTTTTCTCTCGAAAGGATATGTAAGAATACCACTTCATAAGGAAATACAGTTTTGCAGAGTAAAGACTTATATGTACGCATTGGAAACTCTTTACGAGAAGAAATAACGCATAGTAAAAAATTAGCTTGTATCTCCAAAACTACACGTTGTATCTCGAAAAGAATTGTTGTGGCGTGTACGTCTTAACATGTAGCATCTAAAGAGAACCAAAAGGAGAATTTTCTTTCGTCAAAATTTTTCAGAAAATCACGTTTTAAGGAAATCCCGCATCGTGCGAAATTATCTTGTTTTTCCTAAACAACACGTTGTAAGTCGAAAAGCTTTCATGTTGCGTGTATGTCTAAGTATGTAGCCTCAAAAGAGAAGGCACAGGACAGTTTTCTCTCGAAAGGATATGTAAGAATACCACTTCATAAGGAAATACAGTTTTGCAGAGTAAAGACATATACGTACGCATTGGAAACTCTTTACGAGAAGAAATAACGCATAGTACAAAATTAGCTTGTATCTCCAAAACTACACGTTGTATCTCGAAAAGAATTGTTGTGGCGTGTACGTCTTAACATGTAGCATCTAAAGAGAACCAAAAGGAGAATTTTCTTTCGTCAAAATTTTTCAGAAAATAACGTTTTAAGGAAATCCCGCATCGTGTGAAATTATCTTGTTTTTCCTAAACAAAACGTTGTAAGTCGAAAAGCTTTCATGTTGCGTGTATGTCTAAGTGTGTAGCCTCAAAAGAGAAGGCACAGGACATTTTTCTCTCGAAAGGATATGTAAGAATACCACTTCATAAGGAAATACAGTTTTGCAGAGTAAAGACATATACGTACGCATTGGAAACTCTTTACGAGAAGAAATAACGCATAGCACAAAATTAGCTTGTATCTCCAAAACTACACGTTGTATCTCGAAAAGAATTGTTGTGGCGTGTACGTCTTAACATGTAGCATCTAAAGAGAACCAAAAGGAGAATTTTCTTTCGTCAAAATTTTTCAGAAAATCACGTTTTAAGGAAATCCCGCATCGTGCGAAATTATCTTGTTTTTCCTAAACAACACGTTGTAAGTCGAAAAGCTTTCATGTTGCGTGTATGTCTAAGTGTGTAGCCTCAAAAGAGAAGGCACAGGACAGTTTTCTCTCGAAAGGATATGTAAGAATACCACTTCATAAGGAAATACAGTTTTGCAGAGTAAAGACATATACGTACGCATTGGAAACTCTTTACGAGAAGAAATAACGCATAGTACAAAATTAGCTTGTATCTCCAAAACTACACGTTGTATCTCGAAAAGAATTGTTGTGGCGTGTACGTCTTAACATGTAGCATCTAAAGAGAACCAAAAGGAGAATTTTCTTTCGTCAAAATTTTTCAGAAAATCACGTTTTAAGGAAATCCCGCATCGTGCGAAATTATCTTGTTTTTCCTAAACAGCACGTTGTAAGTCGAAAAGCTTTCATGTTGCGTGTATGTCTAAGTGTGTAGCCTCAAAAGAGAAGGCACAGGACAGTTTTCTCTCGAAAGGATATGTAAGAATACCACTTCATAAGGAAATACAGTTTTGCAGAGTAAAGACATATACGTACGCATTGGAAACTCTTTACGAGAAGAAATAACGCATAGTAAAAAATTAGCTTGTATCTCCAAAACTACACGTTGTATCTCGAAAAGAATTGTTGTGGCGTGTACGTCTTAACATGTAGCATCTAAAGAGAACCAAAAGGAGAATTTTCTTTCGTCAAAATTTTTCAGAAAATCACGTTTTAAGGAAATCCCGCATCGTGCGAAATTATCTTGTTTTTCCTAAACAACACGTTGTAAGTCGAAAAGCTTTCATGTTGCGTGTATGTCTAAGTGTGTAGCCTCAAAAGAGAAGGCACAGGACAGTTTTCTCTCGAAAGGATATGTAAGAATACCACTTCATAAGGAAATACAGTTTTGCAGAGTAAAGACATATACGTACGCATTGGAAACTCTTTACGAGAAGAAATAACGCATAGTACAAAATTAGCTTGTATCTCCAAAACTACACGTTGTATCTCGAAAAGAATTGTTGTGGCGTGTACGTCTTAACATGTAGCATCTAAAGAGAACCAAAAGGAGAATTTTCTTTCGTCAAAATTTTTCAGAAAATCACGTTTTAAGGAAATCCCGCATCGTGTGAAATTATCTTGTTTTTCCTAAACAACACGTTGTAAGTCGAAAAGCTTTCATGTTGCGTGTATGTCTAAGTGTGTAGCCTCAAAAGAGAAGGCACAGGACATTTTTCTCTCGAAAGGATATGTAAGAATACCACTTCATAAGGAAATACAGTTTTGCAGAGTAAAGACATATACGTACGCATTGGAAACTCTTTACGAGAAGAAATAACGCATAGCACAAAATTAGCTTGTATCTCCAAAACTACACGTTGTATCTCGAAAAGAATTGTTGTGGCGTGTACGTCTTAACATGTAGCATCTAAAGAGAACCAAAAGGAGAATTTTCTTTCATCAAAATTTTTCAGAAAGTCACGTTTTAAGGAAATCCCGCATCGTGCGAAATTATCTTGTTTTTCCTAAACAACACGTTGTAAGTCGAAAAGCTTTCATGTTGCGTGTATGTCTAAGTGTGTAGCCTCAAAAGAGAAGGCACAGGACAGTTTTCTCTCGAAAGGATATGTAAGAATACCACTTCATAAGGAAATACAGTTTTGCAGAGTAAAGACATATACGTACGCATTGGAAACTCTTTACGAGAAGAAATAACGCATAGCACAAAATTAGCTTGTATCTCCAAAACTACACATTGTATCTCGAAAAGAATTGTTGTGGCGTGTACGTCTTAACATGTAGCATCTAAAGAGAACCAAAAGGAGAATTTTCTTTCGTCAAAATTTTTCAGAAAATCACGTTTTAAGGAAATCCCGCATCGTGCGAAATTATCTTGTTTTTCCTAAACAACACGTTGTAAGTCGAAAAGCTTTCATGTTGCGTGTATGTCTAAGTGTGTAGCCTCAAAAGAGAAGGCACAGGACAGTTTTCTCTCGAAAGGATATGTAAGAATACCACTTCATAAGGAAATACAGTTTTGCAGAGTAAAGACATATACGTACGCATTGGAAACTCTTTACGAGAAGAAATAACGCATAGTACAAAATTAGCTTGTATCTCCAAAACTACACGTTGTATCTCGAAAAGAATTGTTGTGGCGTGTACGTCTTAACATGTAGCATCTAAAGAGAACCAAAAGGAGAATTTTCTTTCGTCAAAATTTTTCAGAAAATCACGTTTTAAGGAAATCCCGCATCGTGCGAAATTATCTTGTTTTTCCTAAACAACACGTTGTAAGTCGAAAAGCTTTCATGTTGCGTGTATGTCTAAGTGTGTAGCCTCAAAAGAGAAGGCACAGGACAGTTTTCTCTCGAAAGGATATGTAAGAATACCACTTCATAAGGAAATACAGTTTTGCAGAGTAAAGACATATACGTACGCATTGGAAACTCTTTACGAGAAGAAATAACGCATAGTAAAAAATTAGCTTGTATCTCCAAAACTACACGTTGTATCTCGAAAAGAATTGTTGTGGCGTGTACGTCTTAACATGTAGCATCTAAAGAGAACCAAAAGGAGAATTTTCTTTCATCAAAATTTTTCAGAAAATCACGTATTAAGGAAATCCCGCATCGTGCGAAATTATCTTGTTTTTCCTAAACAACACGTTGTAAGTCGAAAAGCTTTCATGTTGCGTGTATGTCTAAGTGTGTAGCCTCAAAAGAGAAGACACAGGACAGTTTTCTCTCGAAAGGATATGTAAGAATACCACTTCATAAGGAAATACAGTTTTGCAGAGTAAAGACATATACGTACGCATTGGAAACTCTTTACGAGAAGAAATAACGCATAGTAAAAAATTAGCTTGTATCTCCAAAACTACACGTTGTATCTCGAAAAGAATTGTTGTGGCGTGTACGTCTTAACATGTAGCATCTAAAGAGAACCAAAAGGAGAATTTTCTTTCGTCAAAATTTTTCAGAAAATCACGTTTTAAGGAAATCCCGCATCGTGCGAAATTATCTTGTTTTTCCTAAACAACACGTTGTAAGTCGAAAAGCTTTCATGTTGCGTGTATGTCTAAGTGTGTAGCCTCAAAAGAGAAGGCACAGGACAGTTTTCTCTCGAAAGGATATGTAAGAATACCACTTCATAAGGAAATACAGTTTTGCAGAGTAAAGACATATACGTATGCATTGGAAACTCTTTACGAGAAGAAACAACGCATAGTACAAAATTAGCTTGTATCTCCAAAACTACACGTTGTATCTCGAAAAGAATTGTTGTGGCGTGTACGTCTTAACATGTAGCATCTAAAGAGAACCAAAAGGAGAATTTTCTTTCGTCAAAATTTTTCAGAAAATCACGTTTTAAGGAAATCCCGCATCGTGCGAAATTATCTTGTTTTTCCTAAACAACACGTTGTAAGTCGAAAAGCTTTCATGTTGCGTGTATGTCTAAGTGTGTAGCCTCAAAAGAGAAGGCACAGGACAGTTTTCTCTCGAAAGGATATGTAAGAATACCACTTCATAAGGAAATACAGTTTTGCAGAGTAAAGACTTATATGTACGCATTGGAAACTCTTTACGAGAAGAAATAACGCATAGTAAAAAATTAGCTTGTATCTCCAAAACTACACGTTGTATCTCGAAAAGAATTGTTGTGGCGTGTACGTCTTAACATGTAGCATCTAAAGAGAACCAAAAGGAGAATTTTCTTTCGTCAAAATTTTTCAGAAAATCACGTTTTAAGGAAATCCCGCATCGTGCGAAATTATCTTGTTTTTCCTAAACAACACGTTGTAAGTCGAAAAGCTTTCATGTTGCGTGTATGTCTAAGTATGTAGCCTCAAAAGAGAAGGCACAGGACAGTTTTCTCTCGAAAGGATATGTAAGAATACCACTTCATAAGGAAATACAGTTTTGCAGAGTAAAGACATATACGTACGCATTGGAAACTCTTTACGAGAAGAAATAACGCATAGTACAAAATTAGCTTGTATCTCCAAAACTACACGTTGTATCTCGAAAAGAATTGTTGTGGCGTGTACGTCTTAACATGTAGCATCTAAAGAGAACCAAAAGGAGAATTTTCTTTCGTCAAAATTTTTCAGAAAATAACGTTTTAAGGAAATCCCGCATCGTGTGAAATTATCTTGTTTTTCCTAAACAAAACGTTGTAAGTCGAAAAGCTTTCATGTTGCGTGTATGTCTAAGTGTGTAGCCTCAAAAGAGAAGGCACAGGACATTTTTCTCTCGAAAGGATATGTAAGAATACCACTTCATAAGGAAATACAGTTTTGCAGAGTAAAGACATATACGTACGCATTGGAAACTCTTTACGAGAAGAAATAACGCATAGCACAAAATTAGCTTGTATCTCCAAAACTACACGTTGTATCTCGAAAAGAATTGTTGTGGCGTGTACGTCTTAACATGTAGCATCTAAAGAGAACCAAAAGGAGAATTTTCTTTCGTCAAAATTTTTCAGAAAATCACGTTTTAAGGAAATCCCGCATCGTGCGAAATTATCTTGTTTTTCCTAAACAACACGTTGTAAGTCGAAAAGCTTTCATGTTGCGTGTATGTCTAAGTGTGTAGCCTCAAAAGAGAAGGCACAGGACAGTTTTCTCTCGAAAGGATATGTAAGAATACCACTTCATAAGGAAATACAGTTTTGCAGAGTAAAGACATATACGTACGCATTGGAAACTCTTTACGAGAAGAAATAACGCATAGTACAAAATTAGCTTGTATCTCCAAAACTACACGTTGTATCTCGAAAAGAATTGTTGTGGCGTGTACGTCTTAACATGTAGCATCTAAAGAGAACCAAAAGGAGAATTTTCTTTCGTCAAAATTTTTCAGAAAATCACGTTTTAAGGAAATCCCGCATCGTGCGAAATTATCTTGTTTTTCCTAAACAGCACGTTGTAAGTCGAAAAGCTTTCATGTTGCGTGTATGTCTAAGTGTGTAGCCTCAAAAGAGAAGGCACAGGACAGTTTTCTCTCGAAAGGATATGTAAGAATACCACTTCATAAGGAAATACAGTTTTGCAGAGTAAAGACATATACGTACGCATTGGAAACTCTTTACGAGAAGAAATAACGCATAGTAAAAAATTAGCTTGTATCTCCAAAACTACACGTTGTATCTCGAAAAGAATTGTTGTGGCGTGTACGTCTTAACATGTAGCATCTAAAGAGAACCAAAAGGAGAATTTTCTTTCGTCAAAATTTTTCAGAAAATCACGTTTTAAGGAAATCCCGCATCGTGCGAAATTATCTTGTTTTTCCTAAACAACACGTTGTAAGTCGAAAAGCTTTCATGTTGCGTGTATGTCTAAGTGTGTAGCCTCAAAAGAGAAGGCACAGGACAGTTTTCTCTCGAAAGGATATGTAAGAATACCACTTCATAAGGAAATACAGTTTTGCAGAGTAAAGACATATACGTACGCATTGGAAACTCTTTACGAGAAGAAATAACGCATAGTACAAAATTAGCTTGTATCTCCAAAACTACACGTTGTATCTCGAAAAGAATTGTTGTGGCGTGTACGTCTTAACATGTAGCATCTAAAGAGAACCAAAAGGAGAATTTTCTTTCGTCAAAATTTTTCAGAAAATCACGTTTTAAGGAAATCCCGCATCGTGTGAAATTATCTTGTTTTTCCTAAACAACACGTTGTAAGTCGAAAAGCTTTCATGTTGCGTGTATGTCTAAGTGTGTAGCCTCAAAAGAGAAGGCACAGGACATTTTTCTCTCGAAAGGATATGTAAGAATACCACTTCATAAGGAAATACAGTTTTGCAGAGTAAAGACATATACGTACGCATTGGAAACTCTTTACGAGAAGAAATAACGCATAGCACAAAATTAGCTTGTATCTCCAAAACTACACGTTGTATCTCGAAAAGAATTGTTGTGGCGTGTACGTCTTAACATGTAGCATCTAAAGAGAACCAAAAGGAGAATTTTCTTTCATCAAAATTTTTCAGAAAGTCACGTTTTAAGGAAATCCCGCATCGTGCGAAATTATCTTGTTTTTCCTAAACAACACGTTGTAAGTCGAAAAGCTTTCATGTTGCGTGTATGTCTAAGTGTGTAGCCTCAAAAGAGAAGGCACAGGACAGTTTTCTCTCGAAAGGATATGTAAGAATACCACTTCATAAGGAAATACAGTTTTGCAGAGTAAAGACATATACGTACGCATTGGAAACTCTTTACGAGAAGAAATAACGCATAGCACAAAATTAGCTTGTATCTCCAAAACTACACATTGTATCTCGAAAAGAATTGTTGTGGCGTGTACGTCTTAACATGTAGCATCTAAAGAGAACCAAAAGGAGAATTTTCTTTCGTCAAAATTTTTCAGAAAATCACGTTTTAAGGAAATCCCGCATCGTGCGAAATTATCTTGTTTTTCCTAAACAACACGTTGTAAGTCGAAAAGCTTTCATGTTGCGTGTATGTCTAAGTGTGTAGCCTCAAAAGAGAAGGCACAGGACAGTTTTCTCTCGAAAGGATATGTAAGAATACCACTTCATAAGGAAATACAGTTTTGCAGAGTAAAGACATATACGTACGCATTGGAAACTCTTTACGAGAAGAAATAACGCATAGTACAAAATTAGCTTGTATCTCCAAAACTACACGTTGTATCTCGAAAAGAATTGTTGTGGCGTGTACGTCTTAACATGTAGCATCTAAAGAGAACCAAAAGGAGAATTTTCTTTCGTCAAAATTTTTCAGAAAATCACGTTTTAAGGAAATCCCGCATCGTGCGAAATTATCTTGTTTTTCCTAAACAACACGTTGTAAGTCGAAAAGCTTTCATGTTGCGTGTATGTCTAAGTGTGTAGCCTCAAAAGAGAAGGCACAGGACAGTTTTCTCTCGAAAGGATATGTAAGAATACCACTTCATAAGGAAATACAGTTTTGCAGAGTAAAGACATATACGTACGCATTGGAAACTCTTTACGAGAAGAAATAACGCATAGTAAAAAATTAGCTTGTATCTCCAAAACTACACGTTGTATCTCGAAAAGAATTGTTGTGGCGTGTACGTCTTAACATGTAGCATCTAAAGAGAACCAAAAGGAGAATTTTCTTTCATCAAAATTTTTCAGAAAATCACGTATTAAGGAAATCCCGCATCGTGCGAAATTATCTTGTTTTTCCTAAACAACACGTTGTAAGTCGAAAAGCTTTCATGTTGCGTGTATGTCTAAGTGTGTAGCCTCAAAAGAGAAGACACAGGACAGTTTTCTCTCGAAAGGATATGTAAGAATACCACTTCATAAGGAAATACAGTTTTGCAGAGTAAAGACATATACGTACGCATTGGAAACTCTTTACGAGAAGAAATAACGCATAGTAAAAAATTAGCTTGTATCTCCAAAACTACACGTTGTATCTCGAAAAGAATTGTTGTGGCGTGTACGTCTTAACATGTAGCATCTAAAGAGAACCAAAAGGAGAATTTTCTTTCGTCAAAATTTTTCAGAAAATCACGTTTTAAGGAAATCCCGCATCGTGCGAAATTATCTTGTTTTTCCTAAACAACACGTTGTAAGTCGAAAAGCTTTCATGTTGCGTGTATGTCTAAGTGTGTAGCCTCAAAAGAGAAGGCACAGGACAGTTTTCTCTCGAAAGGATATGTAAGAATACCACTTCATAAGGAAATACAGTTTTGCAGAGTAAAGACATATACGTACGCATTGGAAACTCTTTACGAGAAGAAATAACGCATAGTACAAAATTAGCTTGTATCTCCAAAACTACACGTTGTATCTCGAAAAGAATTGTTGTGGCGTGTACGTCTTAACATGTAGCATCTAAAGAGAACCAAAAGGAGAATTTTCTTTCGTCAAAATTTTTCAGAAAATCACGTTTTAAGGAAATCCCGCATCGTGTGAAATTATCTTGTTTTTCCTAAACAACACGTTGTAAGTCGAAAAGCTTTCATGTTGCGTGTATGTCTAAGTGTGTAGCCTCAAAAGAGAAGGCACAGGACATTTTTCTCTCGAAAGGATATGTAAGAATACCACTTCATAAGGAAATACAGTTTTGCAGAGTAAAGACATATACGTACGCATTGGAAACTCTTTACGAGAAGAAATAACGCATAGCACAAAATTAGCTTGTATCTCCAAAACTACACGTTGTATCTCGAAAAGAATTGTTGTGGCGTGTACGTCTTAACATGTAGCATCTAAAGAGAACCAAAAGGAGAATTTTCTTTCATCAAAATTTTTCAGAAAGTCACGTTTTAAGGAAATCCCGCATCGTGCGAAATTATCTTGTTTTTCCTAAACAACACGTTGTAAGTCGAAAAGCTTTCATGTTGCGTGTATGTCTAAGTGTGTAGCCTCAAAAGAGAAGGCACAGGACAGTTTTCTCTCGAAAGGATATGTAAGAATACCACTTCATAAGGAAATACAGTTTTGCAGAGTAAAGACATATACGTACGCATTGGAAACTCTTTACGAGAAGAAATAACGCATAGCACAAAATTAGCTTGTATCTCCAAAACTACACATTGTATCTCGAAAAGAATTGTTGTGGCGTGTACGTCTTAACATGTAGCATCTAAAGAGAACCAAAAGGAGAATTTTCTTTCGTCAAAATTTTTCAGAAAATCACGGTTTATGGAAATCCCGCATCGTGCGAAATTATCTTGTTTTTCCTAAACAACACGTTGTAAGTCGAAAAGCTTTCATGTTGCGTGTATGTCTAAGTGTGTAGCCTCAAAAGAGAAGGCACAGGACAGTTTTCTCTCGAAAGGATATGTAAGAATACCACTTCATAAGGAAATACAGTTTTGCAGAGTAAAGACATATACGTACGCATTGGAAACTCTTTACGAGAAGAAACAACGCATAGTACAAAATTAGCTTGTATCTCCAAAACTACACGTTGTATCTCGAAAAGAATTGTTGTGGCGTGTACGTCTTAACATGTAGCATCTAAAGAGAACCAAAAGGAGAATTTTCTTTCGTCAAAATTTTTCAGAAAATCACGTTTTAAGGAAATCCCGCATCGTGCGAAATTATCTTGTTTTTCCTAAACAACACGTTGTAAGTCGAAAAGCTTTCATGTTGCGTGTATGTCTAAGTGTGTAGCCTCAAAAGAGAAGGCACAGGACAGTTTTCTCTCGAAAGGATATGTAAGAATACCACTTCATAAGGAAATACAGTTTTGCAGAGTAAAGACATATACGTACACATTGGAAACTCTTTACGAGAAGAAATAACGCATAGTAAAAAATTAGCTTGTATCTCCAAAACTACACGTTGTATCTCGAAAAGAATTGTTGTGGCGTGTACGTCTCAACATGTAGCATCTAAAGAGAACCAAAAGGAGAATTTTCTTTCATCAAAATTTTTCAGAAAATCACGTATTAAGGAAATCCCGCATCGTGCGAAATTATCTTCTTTTTCCTAAACAACACGTTGTAAGTCGAAAAGCTTTCATGTTGCGTGTATGTCTAAGTGTGTAGCCTCAAAAGAGAAGGCACAGGACAGTTTTCTCTCGAAAGGATATGTAAGAATACCACTTCATAAGGAAATACAGTTTTGCAGAGTAAAGACATATACGTATGCATTGGAAACTCTTTACGAGAAGAAACAACGCATAGTACAAAATTAGCTTGTATCTCCAAAACTACACGTTGTATCTCGAAAAGAATTGTTGTGGCGTGTACGTCTTAACATGTAGCATCTAAAGAGAACCAAAAGGAGAATTTTCTTTCGTCAAAATTTTTCAGAAAATCACGTCTTAGGAAATCCCGCATCGTGCGAAATTATCTTGTTTTTCCTAAACAACACGTTGTAAGTCGAAAAGCTTTCATGTTGCGTGTATGTCTAAGTGTGTAGCCTCAAAAGAGAAGGCACAGGACAGTTTTCTCTCGAAAGGATATGTAAGAATACCACTTCATAAGGAAATACAGTTTTGCAGAGTAAAGACATATACGTACGCATTGGAAACTCTTTACGAGAAGAAATAACGCATAGTAAAAAATTAGCTTGTATCTCCAAAACTACACGTTGTATCTCGAAAAGAATTGTTGTGGCGTGTACGTCTTAACATGTAGCATCTAAGGAGAACCAAAAGGAGAATTTTCTTTCGTCAAAATTTTTCAGAAAATCACGTTTTAAGGAAATCCCGCATCGTGCGAAATTATCTTGTTTTTCCTAAACAACACGTTGTAAGTCGAAAAGCTTTCATGTTGCGTGTATGTCTAAGTGTGTAGCCTCAAAAGAGAAGGCACAGGACAGTTTTCTCTCGAAAGGATATGTAAGAATACCACTTCATAAGGAAATACAGTTTTGCAGAGTAAAGACATATACGTACGCATTGGAAACTCTTTACGAGAAGAAATAACGCATAGTACAAAATTAGCTTGTATCTCCAAAACTACACGTTGTATCTCGAAAAGAATTGTTGTGGCGTGTACGTCTTACCATGTAGCATCTAAAGAGAACCAAAAGGAGAATTTTCTTTCGTCAAAATTTTTCAGAAAATCACGTTTTAAGGAAATCCCGCATCGTGTGAAATTATCTTGTTTTTCCTAAACAACACGTTGTAAGTCGAAAAGCTTTCATGTTGCGTGTATGTCTAAGTGTGTAGCCTCAAAAGAGAAGGCACAGGACATTTTTCTCTCGAAAGGATATGTAAGAATACCACTTCATAAGGAAATACAGTTTTGCAGAGTAAAGACATATACGTACGCATTGGAAACTCTTTACGAGAAGAAATAACGCATAGCACAAAATTAGCTTGTATCTCCAAAACTACACGTTGTATCTCGAAAAGAATTGTTGTGGCGTGTACGTCTTAACATGTAGCATCTAAAGAGAACCAAAAGGAGAATTTTCTTTCATCAAAATTTTTCAGAAAGTCACGTTTTAAGGAAATCCCGCATCGTGCGAAATTATCTTGTTTTTCCTAAACAACACGTTGTAAGTCGAAAAGCTTTCATGTTGCGTGTATGTCTAATTGTGTAGCCTCAAAAGAGAAGGCACAGGACAGTTTTCTCTCGAAAGGATATGTAAGAATACCACTTCATAAGGAAATACAGTTTTGCAGAGTAAAGACATATACGTACGCATTGGAAACTCTTTACGAGAAGAAATAACGCATAGCACAAAATTAGCTTGTATCTCCAAAACTACACATTGTATCTCGAAAAGAATTGTTGTGGCGTGTACGTCTTAACATGTAGCATCTAAAGAGAACCAAAAGGAGAATTTTCTTTCGTCAAAATTTTTCAGAAAATCACGTTTTAAGGAAATCCCGCATCGTGCGAAATTATCTTGTTTTTCCTAAACAACACGTTGTAAGTCGAAAAGCTTTCATGTTGCGTGTATGTCTAAGTGTGTAGCCTCAAAAGAGAAGGCACAGGACAGTTTTCTCTCGAAAGGATATGTAAGAATACCACTTCATAAGGAAATACAGTTTTGCAGAGTAAAGACATATACGTACGCATTGGAAACTCTTTACGAGAAGAAATAACGCATAGTACAAAATTAGCTTGTATCTCCAAAACTACACGTTGTATCTCGAAAAGAATTGTTGTGGCGTGTACGTCTTAACATGTAGCATCTAAAGAGAACCAAAAGGAGAATTTTCTTTCGTCAAAATTTTTCAGAAAATCACGTTTTAAGGAAATCCCGCATCGTGCGAAATTATCTTGTTTTTCCTAAACAACACGTTGTAAGTCGAAAAGCTTTCATGTTGCGTGTATGTCTAAGTGTGTAGCCTCAAAAGAGAAGGCACAGGACAGTTTTCTCTCGAAAGGATATGTAAGAATACCACTTCATAAGGAAATACAGTTTTGCAGAGTAAAGACATATAAGTACGCATTGGAAACTCTTTACGAGAAGAAATAACGCATAGTACAAAATTAGCTTGTATCTCCAAAACTACACGTTGTATCTCGAAAAGAATTGTTGTGGCGTGTACGTCTTAACATGTAGCATCTAAAGAGAACCAAAAGGAGAATTTTCTTTCGTCAAAATTTTTCAGAAAATCACGTTTTAAGGAAATCCCGCATCGTGTGAAATTATCTTGTTTTTCCTAAACAACACGTTGTAAGTCGAAAAGCTTTCATGTTGCGTGTATGTCTAAGTGTGTAGCCTCAAAAGAGAAGGCACAGGACAGTTTTCTCTCGAAAGGATATGGAAGAATACCACTTCATAAGGAAATACAGTTTTGCAGAGTAAAGACATATACGTACGCATTGGAAACTCTTTACGAGAAGAAATAACGCATAGCACAAAATTAGCTTGTATCTCCAAAACTACACGTTGTATCTCGAAAAGAATTGTTGTGGCGTGTACGTCTTAACATGTAGCATCTAAAGAGAACCAAAAGGAGAATTTTCTTTCATCAAAATTTTTCAGAAAGTCACGTTTTAAGGAAATCCCGCATCGTGCGAAATTATCTTGTTTTTCCTAAACAACACGTTGTAAGTCGAAAAGCTTTCATGTTGCGTGTATGTCTAAGTGTGTAGCCTCAAAAGAGAAGGCACAGGACAGTTTTCTCTCGAAAGGATATGTAAGAATACCACTTCATAAGGAAATACAGTTTTGCAGAGTAAAGACATATACGTACGCATTGGAAACTCTTTACGAGAAGAAATAACGCATAGCACAAAATTAGCTTGTATCTCCAAAACTACACATTGTATCTCGAAAAGAATTGTTGTGGCGTGTACGTCTTAACATGTAGCATCTAAAGAGAACCAAAAGGAGAATTTTCTTTCGTCAAAATTTTTCAGAAAATCACGTTTTAAGGAAATCCCGCATCGTGCGAAATTATCTTGTTTTTCCTAAACAACACGTTGTAAGTCGAAAAGCTTTCATGTTGCGTGTATGTCTAAGTGTGTAGACTCAAAAGAGAAGGCACAGGACAGTTTTCTCTCGAAAGGATATGTAAGAATACCACTTCATAAGGAAATACAGTTTTGCAGAGTAAAGACATATACGTACGCATTGGAAACTCTTTACGAGAAGAAATAACGCATAGTACAAAATTAGCTTGTATCTCCAAAACTACACGTTGTATCTCGAAAAGAATTGTTGTGGCGTGTACGTCTTAACATGTAGCATCTAAAGAGAACCAAAAGGAGAATTTTCTTTCGTCAAAATTTTTCAGAAAATCACGTTTTAAGGAAATCCCGCATCGTGCGAAATTATCTTGTTTTTCCTAAACAACACGTTGTAAGTCGAAAAGCTTTCATGTTGCGTGTATGTCTAAGTGTGTAGCCTCAAAAGAGAAGGCACAGGACAGTTTTCTCTCGAAAGGATATGTAAGAATACCACTTCATAAGGAAATACAGTTTTGCAGAGTAAAGACATATACGTACGCATTGGAAACTCTTTACGAGAAGAAATAACGCATAGTACAAAATTAGCTTGTATCTCCAAAACTACACGTTGTATCTCGAAAAGAATTGTTGTGGCGTGTACGTCTTAACATGTAGCATCTAAAGAGAACCAAAAGGAGAATTTTCTTTCGTCAAAATTTTTCAGAAAATCACGTTTTAAGGAAATCCCGCATCGTGCGAAATTATCTTGTTTTTCCTAAACAACACGTTGTAAGTCGAAAAGCTTTCATGTTGCGTGTATGTCTAAGTGTGTAGCCTCAAAAGAGAAGGCACAGGACAGTTTTCTCTCGAAAGGATATGTAAGAATACCACTTCATAAGGAAATACAGTTTTGCAGAGTAAAGACATATAAGTACGCATTGGAAACTCTTTACGAGAAGAAATAACGCATAGTACAAAATTAGCTTGTATCTCCAAAACTACACGTTGTATCTCGAAAAGAATTGTTGTGGCGTGTACGTCTTAACATGTAGCATCTAAAGAGAACCAAAAGGAGAATTTTCTTTCGTCAAAATTTTTCAGAAAATCACGTTTTAAGGAAATCCCGCATCGTGTGAAATTATCTTGTTTTTCCTAAACAACACGTTGTAAGTCGAAAAGCTTTCATGTTGCGTGTATGTCTAAGTGTGTAGCCTCAAAAGAGAAGGCACAGGACATTTTTCTCTCGAAAGGATATGTAAGAATACCACTTCATAAGGAAATACAGTTTTGCAGAGTAAAGACATATACGTACGCATTGGAAACTCTTTACGAGAAGAAATAACGCATAGCACAAAATTAGCTTGTATCTCCAAAACTACACGTTGTATCTCGAAAAGAATTGTTGTGGCGTGTACGTCTTAACATGTAGCATCTAAAGAGAACCAAAAGGAGAATTTTCTTTCATCAAAATTTTTCAGAAAGTCACGTTTTAAGGAAATCCCGCATCGTGCGAAATTATCTTGTTTTTCCTAAACAACACGTTGTAAGTCGAAAAGCTTTCATGTTGCGTGTATGTCTAAGTGTGTAGCCTCAAAAGAGAAGGCACAGGACAGTTTTCTCTCGAAAGGATATGTAAGAATACCACTTCATAAGGAAATACAGTTTTGCAGAGTAAAGACATATACGTACGCATTGGAAACTCTTTACGAGAAGAAATAACGCATAGCACAAAATTAGCTTGTATCTCCAAAACTACACATTGTATCTCGAAAAGAATTGTTGTGGCGTGTACGTCTTAACATGTAGCATCTAAAGAGAACCAAAAGGAGAATTTTCTTTCGTCAAAATTTTTCAGAAAATCACGTTTTAAGGAAATCCCGCATCGTGCGAAATTATCTTGTTTTTCCTAAACAACACGTTGTAAGTCGAAAAGCTTTCATGTTGCGTGTATGTCTAAGTGTGTAGACTCAAAAGAGAAGGCACAGGACAGTTTTCTCTCGAAAGGATATGTAAGAATACCACTTCATAAGGAAATACAGTTTTGCAGAGTAAAGACATATACGTACGCATTGGAAACTCTTTACGAGAAGAAATAACGCATAGTACAAAATTAGCTTGTATCTCCAAAACTACACGTTGTATCTCGAAAAGAATTGTTGTGGCGTGTACGTCTTAACATGTAGCATCTAAAGAGAACCAAAAGGAGAATTTTCTTTCGTCAAAATTTTTCAGAAAATCACGTTTTAAGGAAATCCCGCATCGTGCGAAATTATCTTGTTTTTCCTAAACAACACGTTGTAAGTCGAAAAGCTTTCATGTTGCGTGTATGTCTAAGTGTGTAGCCTCAAAAGAGAAGGCACAGGACAGTTTTCTCTCGAAAGGATATGTAAGAATACCACTTCATAAGGAAATACAGTTTTGCAGAGTAAAGACATATACGTACGCATTGGAAACTCTTTACGAGAAGAAATAACGCATAGTACAAAATTAGCTTGTATCTCCAAAACTACACGTTGTATCTCGAAAAGAATTGTTGTGGCGTGTACGTCTTAACATGTAGCATCTAAAGAGAACCAAAAGGAGAATTTTCTTTCGTCAAAATTTTTCAGAAAATCACGTTTTAAGGAAATCCCGCATCGTGCGAAATTATCTTGTTTTTCCTAAACAACACGTTGTAAGTCGAAAAGCTTTCATGTTGCGTGTATGTCTAAGTGTGTAGCCTCAAAAGAGAAGGCACAGGACAGTTTTCTCTCGAAAGGATATGTAAGAATACCACTTCATAAGGAAATACAGTTTTGCAGAGTAAAGACATATACGTACGCATTGGAAACTCTTTAGAAGTAGAAATAACGCATAGTACAAAATTAGCTTGTATCTCCAAAACTACACGTTGTATCTCGAAAAGAATTGTTGTGGCGTGTACGTCTTAACATGTAGCATCTAAAGAGAACCAAAAGGAGAATTTTCTTTCGTCAAAATTTTTCAGAAAATCACGTTTTAAGGAAATCCCGCATCGTGCGAAATTACCTTGTTTTTCCTAAACAACACGTTGTAAGTCGAAAAGCTTTCATGTTGCGTGTATGTCTAAGTGTGTAGCCTCAAAAGAGAAGGCACAGGACAGTTTTCTCTCGAAAGGATATGTAAGAATACCACTTCAGAAGGAAATACAGTTTTGCAGAGTAAAGACATATACGTACGCATTGGAAACTCTTTAGGAGAAGAAATAACGCATAGTACAAAATTAGCTTGTATCTCCAAAACTACACGTTGTATCTCGAAAAGAATTGTTGTGGTGTGTACGTCTTAACATGTAGCATCTAAAGAGAACCAAAAGGAGAATTTTCTTTCGTCAAAATTTTTCAGAAAATCACGTTTTAAGGAAATCCCGCATCGTGCGAAATTATCTTGTTTTTCCTAAACAACACGTTGTAAGTCGAAAAGCTTTCATGTTGCGTGTATGTCTAAGTGTGTAGCCTCAAAAGAGAAGGCACAGGACAGTTTTCTCTCGAAAGGATATGTAAGAATACCACTTCATAAGGAAATACAGTTTTGCAGAGTAAAGACATATACGTACGCATTGGAAACTCTTTACGAGAAGAAACAACGCATAGTACAAAATTAGCTTGTATCTCCAAAACTACACGTTGTATCTCGAAAAGAATTGTTGTGGCGTGTACGTCTTAACATGTAGCATCTAAAGAGAACCAAAAGGAGAATTTTCTTTCGTCAAAATTTTTCAGAAAATCACGTTTTAAGGAAATCCCGCATCGTGCGAAATTATCTTGTTTTTCCTAAACAACACGTTGTAAGTCGAAAAGCTTTCATGTTGCGTGTATGTCTAAGTGTGTAGCCTCAAAAGAGAAGGCACAGGACAGTTTTCTCTCGAAAGGATATGTAAGAATACCACTTCATAAGGAAATACAGTTTTGCAGAGTAAAGACATATACGTACGCATTGGAAACTCTTTACGAGAAGAAATAACGCATAGTACAAAATTAGCTTGTATCTCCAAAACTACACGTTGTATCTCGAAAAGAATTGTTGTGGCGTGTACGTCTTAACATGTAGCATCTAAAGAGAACCAAAAGGAGAATTTTCTTTCGTCAAAATTTTTCAGAAAATCACGTTTTAAGGAAATCCCGCATCGTGCGAAATTATCTTGTTTTTCCTAAACAACACGTTGTAAGTCGAAAAGCTTTCATGTTGCGTGTATGTCTAAGTGTGTAGCCTCAAAAGAGAAGGCACAGGACAGTTTTGTCTCGAAAGGATATGTAAGAATACCACTTCATAAGGAAATACAGTTTTGCAGAGTAAAGACATATAAGTACGCATTGGAAACTCTTTACGAGAAGAAACAACGCATAGTACAAAATTAGCTTGTATCTCCAAAACTACACGTTGTATCTCGAAAAGAATTGTTGTGGCGTGTACGTCTTAACATGTAGCATCTAAAGAGAACCAAAAGGAGAATTTTCTTTCGTCAAAATTTTTCAGAAAATCACGTTTTAAGGAAATCCCGCATCGTGCGAAATTATCTTGTTTTTCCTAAACAACACGTTGTAAGTCGAAAAGCTTTCATGTTGCGTGTATGTCTAAGTGTGTAGCCTCAAAAGAGAAGGCACAGGACAGTTTTCTCTCGAAAGGATATGTAAGAATACCACTTCATAAGGAAATACAGTTTTGCAGAGTAAAGACATATACGTACGCATTGGAAACTCTTTACGAGAAGAAATAACACATAGTAAAAAATTAGCTTGTATCTCCAAAACTACACGTTGTATCTCGAAAAGAATTGTTGTGGCGTGTACGTCTTAACATGTAGCATCTAAAGAGAACCAAAAGGAGAATTTTCTTTCGTCAAAATTTTTCAGAAAATCACGTTTTAAGGAAATCCCGCATCGTGCGAAATTATCTTGTTTTTCCTAAACAACACGTTGTAAGTCGAAAAGCTTTCATGTTGCGTGTATGTCTAAGTGTGTAGACTCAAAAGAGAAGGCACAGGACAGTTTTCTCTCGAAAGGATATGTAAGAATACCACTTCATAAGGAAATACAGTTTTGCAGAGTAAAGACATATACGTACGCATTGGAAACTCTTTACGAGAAGAAATAACGCATAGTACAAAATTAGCTTGTATCTCCAAAACTACACGTTGTATCTCGAAAAGAATTGTTGTGGCGTGTACGTCTTAACATGTAGCATCTAAAGAGAACCAAAAGGAGAATTTTCTTTCGTCAAAATTTTTCAGAAAATCACGTTTTAAGGAAATCCCGCATCGTGTGAAATTATCTTGTTTTTCCTAAACAACACGTTGTAAGTCGAAAAGCTTTCATGTTGCGTGTATGTCTAAGTGTGTAGCCTCAAAAGAGAAGGCACAGGACATTTTTCTCTCGAAAGGATATGTAAGAATACCACTTCATAAGGAAATACAGTTTTGCAGAGTAAAGACATATACGTACGCATTGGAAACTCTTTACGAGAAGAAATAACGCATAGCACAAAATTAGCTTGTATCTCCAAAACTACACGTTGTATCTCGAAAAGAATTGTTGTGGCGTGTACGTCTTAACATGTAGCATCTAAAGAGAACCAAAAGGAGAATTTTCTTTCATCAAAATTTTTCAGAAAGTCACGTTTTAAGGAAATCCCGCATCGTGCGAAATTATCTTGTTTTTCCTAAACAACACGTTGTAAGTCGAAAAGCTTTCATGTTGCGTGTATGTCTAAGTGTGTAGCCTCAAAAGAGAAGGCACAGGACAGTTTTCTCTCGAAAGGATATGTAAGAATACCACTTCATAAGGAAATACAGTTTTGCAGAGTAAAGACATATACGTACGCATTGGAAACTCTTTACGAGAAGAAATAACGCATAGCACAAAATTAGCTTGTATCTCCAAAACTACACATTGTATCTCGAAAAGAATTGTTGTGGCGTGTACGTCTTAACATGTAGCATCTAAAGAGAACCAAAAGGAGAATTTTCTTTCGTCAAAATTTTTCAGAAAATCACGTTTTAAGGAAATCCCGCATCGTGCGAAATTATCTTGTTTTTCCTAAACAACACGTTGTAAGTCGAAAAGCTTTCATGTTGCGTGTATGTCTAAGTGTGTAGACTCAAAAGAGAAGGCACAGGACAGTTTTCTCTCGAAAGGATATGTAAGAATACCACTTCATAAGGAAATACAGTTTTGCAGAGTAAAGACATATACGTACGCATTGGAAACTCTTTACGAGAAGAAATAACGCATAGTACAAAATTAGCTTGTATCTCCAAAACTACACGTTGTATCTCGAAAAGAATTGTTGTGGCGTGTACGTCTTAACATGTAGCATCTAAAGAGAACCAAAAGGAGAATTTTCTTTCGTCAAAATTTTTCAGAAAATCACGTTTTAAGGAAATCCCGCATCGTGCGAAATTATCTTGTTTTTCCTAAACAACACGTTGTAAGTCGAAAAGCTTTCATGTTGCGTGTATGTCTAAGTGTGTAGCCTCAAAAGAGAAGGCACAGGACAGTTTTCTCTCGAAAGGATATGTAAGAATACCACTTCATAAGGAAATACAGTTTTGCAGAGTAAAGACATATACGTACGCATTGGAAACTCTTTACGAGAAGAAATAACGCATAGTACAAAATTAGCTTGTATCTCCAAAACTACACGTTGTATCTCGAAAAGAATTGTTGTGGCGTGTACGTCTTAACATGTAGCATCTAAAGAGAACCAAAAGGAGAATTTTCTTTCGTCAAAATTTTTCAGAAAATCACGTTTTAAGGAAATCCCGCATCGTGCGAAATTATCTTGTTTTTCCTAAACAACACGTTGTAAGTCGAAAAGCTTTCATGTTGCGTGTATGTCTAAGTGTGTAGCCTCAAAAGAGAAGGCACAGGACAGTTTTCTCTCGAAAGGATATGTAAGAATACCACTTCATAAGGAAATACAGTTTTGCAGAGTAAAGACATATACGTACGCATTGGAAACTCTTTAGAAGTAGAAATAACGCATAGTACAAAATTAGCTTGTATCTCCAAAACTACACGTTGTATCTCGAAAAGAATTGTTGTGGCGTGTACGTCTTAACATGTAGCATCTAAAGAGAACCAAAAGGAGAATTTTCTTTCGTCAAAATTTTTCAGAAAATCACGTTTTAAGGAAATCCCGCATCGTGCGAAATTACCTTGTTTTTCCTAAACAACACGTTGTAAGTAGAAAAGCTTTCATGTTGCGTGTATGTCTAAGTGTGTAGCCTCAAAAGAGAAGGCACAGGACAGTTTTCTTTCGAAAGGATATGTAAGAATACCACTTCATAAGGAAATACAGTTTTGCAGAGTAAAGACATATACGTACGCATTGGAAACTCTTTACGAGAAGAAATAACGCATAGTACAAAATTAGCTTGTATCTCCAAAACTACACGTTGTATCTCGAAAAGAATTGTTGTGGCGTGTACGTCTTAACATGTAGCATCTAACGAGAACCGAAAGGAGAATTTTCCTTCGTCAAAATTTTCCAGAAAATCACGTTTTTAGGAAATCCCGCATCGTGCGAAATTATCTTGTTTTTCCTAAACAACACGTTGTAAGTCGAAAAGCTTTCATGTTGCGTGTATGTCTAAGTGTGTAGCCTCAAAAGAGAAGGCACAGGACAGTTTTCTCTCGAAAGGATATGTAAGAATACCACTTCAGAAGGAAATACAGTTTTGCAGAGTAAAGACATATACGTACGCATTGGAAACTCTTTAGGAGAAGAAATAACGCATAGTACAAAATTAGCTTGTATCTCCAAAACTACACGTTGTATCTCGAAAAGAATTGTTGTGGTGTGTACGTCTTAACATGTAGCATCTAAAGAGAACCAAAAGGAGAATTTTCTTTCGTCAAAATTTTTCAGAAAATCACGTTTTAAGGAAATCCCGCATCGTGCGAAATTATCTTGTTTTTCCTAAACAACACGTTGTAAGTCGAAAAGCTTTCATGTTGCGTGTATGTCTAAGTGTGTAGCCTCAAAAGAGAAGGCACAGGACAGTTTTCTCTCGAAAGGATATGTAAGAATACCACTTCATAAGGAAATACAGTTTTGCAGAGTAAAGACATATACGTACGCATTGGAAACTCTTTACGAGAAGAAACAACGCATAGTACAAAATTAGCTTGTATCTCCAAAACTACACGTTGTATCTCGAAAAGAATTGTTGTGGCGTGTACGTCTTAACATGTAGCATCTAAAGAGAACCAAAAGGAGAATTTTCTTTCGTCAAAATTTTTCAGAAAATCACGTTTTAAGGAAATCCCGCATCGTGCGAAATTATCTTGTTTTTCCTAAACAACACGTTGTAAGTCGAAAAGCTTTCATGTTGCGTGTATGTCTAAGTGTGTAGCCTCAAAAGAGAAGGCACAGGACAGTTTTCTCTCGAAAGGATATGTAAGAATACCACTTCATAAGGAAATACAGTTTTGCAGAGTAAAGACATATACGTACGCATTGGAAACTCTTTACGAGAAGAAATAACGCATAGTACAAAATTAGCTTGTATCTCCAAAACTACACGTTGTATCTCGAAAAGAATTGTTGTGGCGTGTACGTCTTAACATGTAGCATCTAAAGAGAACCAAAAGGAGAATTTTCTTTCGTCAAAATTTTTCAGAAAATCACGTTTTAAGGAAATCCCGCATCGTGCGAAATTATCTTGTTTTTCCTAAACAACACGTTGTAAGTCGAAAAGCTTTCATGTTGCGTGTATGTCTAAGTGTGTAGCCTCAAAAGAGAAGGCACAGGACAGTTTTGTCTCGAAAGGATATGTAAGAATACCACTTCATAAGGAAATACAGTTTTGCAGAGTAAAGACATATAAGTACGCATTGGAAACTCTTTACGAGAAGAAACAACGCATAGTACAAAATTAGCTTGTATCTCCAAAACTACACGTTGTATCTCGAAAAGAATTGTTGTGGCGTGTACGTCTTAACATGTAGCATCTAAAGAGAACCAAAAGGAGAATTTTCTTTCGTCAAAATTTTTCAGAAAATCACGTTTTAAGGAAATCCCGCATCGTGCGAAATTATCTTGTTTTTCCTAAACAACACGTTGTAAGTCGAAAAGCTTTCATGTTGCGTGTATGTCTAAGTGTGTAGCCTCAAAAGAGAAGGCACAGGACAGTTTTCTCTCGAAAGGATATGTAAGAATACCACTTCATAAGGAAATACAGTTTTGCAGAGTAAAGACATATACGTACGCATTGGAAACTCTTTACGAGAAGAAATAACACATAGTAAAAAATTAGCTTGTATCTCCAAAACTACACGTTGTATCTCGAAAAGAATTGTTGTGGCGTGTACGTCTTAACATGTAGCATCTAAAGAGAACCAAAGGGAGAATTTTCTTTCGTCAAAATTTTTCAGAAAATCACGTTTTAAGGAAATCCCGCATCGTGCGAAATTATCTTGTTTTTCCTAAACAACACGTTGTAAGTCGAAAAGCTTTCATGTTGCGTGTATGTCTAAGTGTGTAGACTCAAAAGAGAAGGCATAGGACAGTTTTCTCTCGAAAGGATATGTAAGAATACCACTTCATAAGGAAATACAGTTTTGCAGAGTAAAGACATATACGTACGCATTGGAAACTCTTTACGAGAAGAAATAACGCATAGTACAAAATTAGCTTGTATCTCCAAAACTACACGTTGTATCTCGAAAAGAATTGTTGTGGCGTGTACGTCTTAACATGTAGCATCTAAAGAGAACCAAAAGGAGAATTTTCTTTCGTCAAAATTTTTCAGAAAATCACGTTTTAAGGAAATCCCGCATCGTGTGAAATTATCTTGTTTTTCCTAAACAACACGTTGTAAGTCGAAAAGCTTTCATGTTGCGTGTATGTCTAAGTGTGTAGCCTCAAATGAGAAGGCACAGGACATTTTTCTCTCGAAAGGATATGTAAGAATACCACTTCATAAGGAAATACAGTTTTGCAGAGTAAAGACATATACGTACGCATTGGAAACTCTTTACGAGAAGAAATAACGCATAGCACAAAATTAGCTTGTATCTCCAAAACTACACGTTGTATCTCGAAAAGAATTGTTGTGGCGTGTACGTCTTAACATGTAGCATCTAAAGAGAACCAAAAGGAGAATTTTCTTTCATCAAAATTTTTCAGAAAGTCACGTTTTAAGGAAATCCCGCATCGTGCGAAATTATCTTGTTTTTCCTAAACAACACGTTGTAAGTCGAAAAGCTTTCATGTTGCGTGTATGTCTAAGTGTGTAGCCTCAAAAGAGAAGGCACAGGACAGTTTTCTCTCGAAAGGATATGTAAGAATACCACTTCATAAGGAAATACAGTTTTGCAGAGTAAAGACATATACGTACGCATTGGAAACTCTTTACGAGAAGAAATAACGCATAGCACAAAATTAGCTTGTATCTCCAAAACTACACATTGTATCTCGAAAAGAATTGTTGTGGCGTGTACGTCTTAACATGTAGCATCTAAAGAGAACCAAAAGGAGAATTTTCTTTCGTCAAAATTTTTCAGAAAATCACGTTTTAAGGAAATCCCGCATCGTGCGAAATTATCTTCTTTTTCCTAAACAACACGTTGTAAGTCGAAAAGCTTTCATGTTGCGTGTATGTCTAAGTGTGTAGCCTCAAAAGAGAAGGCACAGGACAGTTTTCTCTCGAAAGGATATGTAAGAATACCACTTCATAAGGAAATACAGTTTTGCAGAGTAAAGACATATACGTACGCATTGGAAACTCTTTACGAGAAGAAATAACGCATAGTACAAAATTAGCTTGTATCTCCAAAACTACACGTTGTATCTCGAAAAGAATTGTTGTGGCGTGTACGTCTTAACATGTAGCATCTAAAGAGAACCAAAAGGAGAATTTTCTTTCGTCAAAATTTTTCAGAAAATCACGTTTTAAGGAAATCCCGCATCGTGCGAAATTATCTTGTTTTTCCTAAACAACACGTTGTAAGTCGAAAAGCTTTCATGTTGCGTGTATGTCTAAGTGTGTAGCCTCAAAAGAGAAGGCACAGGACAGTTTTCTCTCGAAAGGATATGTAAGAATACCACTTCATAAGGAAATACAGTTTTGCAGAGTAAAGACATATACGTACGCATTGGAAACTCTTTACGAGAAGAAATAACGCATAGTAAAAAATTAGCTTGTATCTCCAAAACTACACGTTGTATCTCGAAAAGAATTGTTGTGGCGTGTACGTCTTAACATGTAGCATCTAAAGAGAACCAAAAGGAGAATTTTCTTTCATCAAAATTTTTCAGAAAATCACGTATTAAGGAAATCCCGCATCGTGCGAAATTATCTTGTTTTTCCTAAACAACACGTTGTAAGTCGAAAAGCTTTCATGTTGCGTGTATGTCTAAGTGTGTAGCCTCAAAAGAGAAGGCACAGGACAGTTTTCTCTCGAAAGGATATGTAAGAATACCACTTCATAAGGAAATACAGTTTTGCAGAGTAAAGACATATACGTACGCATTGGAAACTCTTTACGAGAAGAAACAACGCATAGTACAAAATTAGCTTGTATCTCCAAAACTACACGTTGTATCTCGAAAAGAATTGTTGTGGCGTGTACGTCTTAACATGTAGCATCTAAAGAGAACCAAAAGGAGAATTTTCTTTCGTCAAAATTTTTCAGAAAATCACGTTTTAAGGAAATCCCGCATCGTGCGAAATTATCTTGTTTTTCCTAAACAACACGTTGTAAGTCGAAAAGCTTTCATGTTGCGTGTATGTCTAAGTGTGTAGCCTCAAAAGAGAAGGCACAGGACAGTTTTCTCTCGAAAGGATATGTAAGAATACCACTTCATAAGGAAATACAGTTTTGCAGAGTAAAGACATATACGTACGCATTGGAAACTCTTTACGAGAAGAAATAACGCATAGTACAAAATTAGCTTGTATCTCCAAAACTACACGTTGTATCTCGAAAAGAATTGTTGTGGCGTGTACGTCTTAACATGTAGCATCTAAAGAGAACCAAAAGGAGAATTTTCTTTCGTCAAAATTTTTCAGAAAATCACGTTTTAAGGAAATCCCGCATCGTGCGAAATTATCTTGTTTTTCCTAAACAACACGTTGTAAGTCGAAAAGCTTTCATGTTGCGTGTATGTCTAAGTGTGTAGCCTCAAAAGAGAAGGCACAGGACAGTTTTGTCTCGAAAGGATATGTAAGAATACCACTTCATAAGGAAATACAGTTTTGCAGAGTAAAGACATATACGTACGCATTGGAAACTCTTTACGAGAAGAAACAACGCATAGTACAAAATTAGCTTGTATCTCCAAAACTCCACGTTGTATCTCGAAAAGAATTGTTGTGGCGTGTACGTCTTAACATGTAGCATCTAAAGAGAACCAAAAGGAGAATTTTCTTTCGTCAAAATTTTTCAGAAAATCACGTTTTAAGGAAATCCCGCATCGTGCGAAATTATCTTGTTTTTCCTAAACAACACGTTGTAAGTCGAAAAGCTTTCATGTTGCGTGTATGTCTAAGTGTGTAGCCTCAAAAGAGAAGGCACAGGACAGTTTTCTCTCGAAAGGATATGTAAGAATACCACTTCATAAGGAAATACAGTTTTGCAGAGTAAAGACATATACGTACGCATTGGAAACTCTTTACGAGAAGAAATAACGCATAGTAAAAAATTAGCTTGTATCTCCAAAACTACACGTTGTATCTCGAAAAGAATTGTTGTGGCGTGTACGTCTTAACATGTAGCATCTAAAGAGAACCAAAAGGAGAATTTTCTTTCGTCAAAATTTTTCAGAAAATCACGTTTTAAGGAAATCCCGCATCGTGCGAAATTATCTTGTTTTTCCTAAACAACACGTTGTAAGTCGAAAAGCTTTCATGTTGCGTGTATGTCTAAGTGTGTAGACTCAAAAGAGAAGGCACAGGACAGTTTTCTCTCGAAAGGATATGTAAGAATACCACTTCATAAGGAAATACAGTTTTGCAGAGTAAAGACATATACGTACGCATTGGAAACTCTTTACGAGAAGAAATAACGCATAGTACAAAATTAGCTTGTATCTCCAAAACTACACGTTGTATCTCGAAAAGAATTGTTGTGGCGTGTACGTCTTAACATGTAGCATCTAAAGAGAACCAAAAGGAGAATTTTCTTTCGTCAAAATTTTTCAGAAAATCACGTTTTAAGGAAATCCCGCATCGTGTGAAATTATCTTGTTTTTCCTAAACAACACGTTGTAAGTCGAAAAGCTTTCATGTTGCGTGTATGTCTAAGTGTGTAGCCTCAAAAGAGAAGGCACAGGACATTTTTCTCTCGAAAGGATATGTAAGAATACCACTTCATAAGGAAATACAGTTTTGCAGAGTAAAGACATATACGTACGCATTGGAAACTCTTTACGAGAAGAAATAACGCATAGCACAAAATTAGCTTGTATCTCCAAAACTACACGTTGTATCTCGAAAAGAATTGTTGTGGCGTGTACGTCTTAACATGTAGCATCTAAAGAGAACCAAAAGGAGAATTTTCTTTCATCAAAATTTTTCAGAAAGTCACGTTTTAAGGAAATCCCGCATCGTGCGAAATTATCTTGTTTTTCCTAAACAACACGTTGTAAGTCGAAAAGCTTTCATGTTGCGTGTATGTCTAAGTGTGTAGCCTCAAAAGAGAAGGCACAGGACAGTTTTCTCTCGAAAGGATATGTAAGAATACCACTTCATAAGGAAATACAGTTTTGCAGAGTAAAGACATATACGTACGCATTGGAAACTCTTTACGAGAAGAAATAACGCATAGCACAAAATTAGCTTGTATCTCCAAAACTACACATTGTATCTCGAAAAGAATTGTTGTGGCGTGTACGTCTTAACATGTAGCATCTAAAGAGAACCAAAAGGAGAATTTTCTTTCGTCAAAATTTTTCAGAAAATCACGTTTTAAGGAAATCCCGCATCGTGCGAAATTATCTTCTTTTTCCTAAACAACACGTTGTAAGTCGAAAAGCTTTCATGTTGCGTGTATGTCTAAGTGTGTAGCCTCAAAAGAGAAGGCACAGGACAGTTTTCTCTCGAAAGGATATGTAAGAATACCACTTCATAAGGAAATACAGTTTTGCAGAGTAAAGACATATACGTACGCATTGGAAACTCTTTACGAGAAGAAATAACGCATAGTACAAAATTAGCTTGTATCTCCAAAACTACACGTTGTATCTGGAAAAGAATTGTTGTGGCGTGTACGTCTTAACATGTAGCATCTAAAGAGAACCAAAAGGAGAATTTTCTTTCGTCAAAATTTTTCAGAAAATCACGTTTTAAGGAAATCCCGCATCGTGCGAAATTATCTTGTTTTTCCTAAACAACACGTTGTAAGTCGAAAAGCTTTCATGTTGCGTGTATGTCTAAGTGTGTAGCCTCAAAAGAGAAGGCACAGGACAGTTTTCTCTCGAAAGGATATGTAAGAATACCACTTCATAAGGAAATACAGTTTTGCAGAGTAAAGACATATACGTACGCATTGGAAACTCTTTACGAGAAGAAATAACGCATAGTAAAAAATTAGCTTGTATCTCCAAAACTACACGTTGTATCTCGAAAAGAATTGTTGTGGCGTGTACGTCTTAACATGTAGCATCTAAAGAGAACCAAAAGGAGAATTTTCTTTCATCAAAATTTTTCAGAAAATCACGTATTAAGGAAATCCCGCATCGTGCGAAATTATCTTGTTTTTCCTAAACAACACGTTGTAAGTCGAAAAGCTTTCATGTTGCGTGTATGTCTAAGTGTGTAGCCTCAAAAGAGAAGGCACAGGACAGTTTTCTCTCGAAAGGATATGTAAGAATACCACTTCATAAGGAAATACAGTTTTGCAGAGTAAAGACATATACGTATGCATTGGAAACTCTTTACGAGAAGAAACAACGCATAGTACAAAATTAGCTTGTATCTCCAAAACTACACGTTGTATCTCGAAAAGAATTGTTGTGGCGTGTACGTCTTAACATGTAGCATCTAAAGAGAACCAAAAGGAGAATTTTCTTTCGTCAAAATTTTTCAGAAAATCACGTTTTAAGGAAATCCCGCATCGTGCGAAATTATCTTGTTTTTTCCTAAACAACACGTTGTAAGTCCAAAAGCTTTCATGTTGCGTGTATGTCTAAGTGTGTAGCCTCAAAAGAGAAGGCACAGGACAGTTTTCTCTCGAAAGGATATGTAAGAATACCACTTCATAAGGAAATACAGTTTTGCAGAGTAAAGACATATACGTACGCATTGGAAACTCTTTACGAGAAGAAATAACGCATAGTAAAAAATTAGCTTGTATCTCCAAAACTACACGTTGTATCTCGAAAAGAATTGTTGTGGCGTGTACGTCTTAACATGTAGCATCTAAAGAGAACCAAAAGGAGAATTTTCTTTCGTCAAAATTTTTCAGAAAATCACGTATTAAGGAAATCCCGCATCGTGCGAAATTATCTTGTTTTTCCTAAACAACACGTTGTAAGTCGAAAAGCTTTCATGTTGCGTGTATGTCTAAGTGTGTAGCCTCAAAAGAGAAGGCACAGGACAGTTTTCTCTCGAAAGGATATGTAAGAATACCACTTCATAAGGAAATACAGTTTTGCAGAGTAAAGACATATACGTACGCATTGGAAACTCTTTACGAGAAGAAACAACGCATAGTACAAAATTAGCTTGTATCTCCAAAACTACACATTGTATCTCGAAAAGAATTGTTGTGGCGTGTACGTCTTAACATGTAGCATCTAAAGAGAACCAAAAGGAGAATTTTCTTTCGTCAAAATTTTTCAGAAAATCACGTTTTAAGGAAATCCCGCATCGTGCGAAATTATCTTGTTTTTCCTAAACAACACGTTGTAAGTCGAAAAGCTTTCATGTTGCGTGTATGTCTAAGTGTGTAGCCTCAAAAGAGAAGGCACAGGACAGTTTTCTCTCGAAAGGATATGTAAGAATACCACTTCATAAGGAAATACAGTTTTGCAGAGTAAAGACATATACGTACGCATTGGAAACTCTTTACGAGAAGAAATAACGCATAGTACAAAATTAGCTTGTATCTCCAAAACTACACGTTGTATCTCGAAAAGAATTGTTGTGGCGTGTACGTCTTAACATGTAGCATCTAAAGAGAACCAAAAGGAGAATTTTCTTTCGTCAAAATTTTTCAGAAAATCACGTTTTAAGGAAATCCCGCATCGTGCGAAATTATCTTGTTTTTCCTAAACAACACGTTGTAAGTCGAAAAGCTTTCATGTTGCGTGTATGTCTAAGTGTGTAGCCTCAAAAGAGAAGGCACAGGACAGTTTTCTCTCGAAAGGATATGTAAGAATACCACTTCATAAGGAAATACAGTTTTGCAGAGTAAAGACATATACGTACGCATTGGAAACTCTTTACGAGAAGAAATAACGCATAGTACAAAATTAGCTTGTATCTCCAAAACTACACGTTGTATCTCGAAAAGAATTGTTGTGGCGTGTACGTCTTAACATGTAGCATCTAAAGAGAACCAAAAGGAGAATTTTCTTTCATCAAAATTTTTCAGAAAATCACGTATTAAGGAAATCCCGCATCGTGCGAAATTATCTTGTTTTTCCTAAACAACACGTTGTAAGTCGAAAAGCTTTCATGTTGCGTGTATGTCTAAGTGTGTAGCCTCAAAAGAGAAGGCACAGGACAGTTTTCTCTCGAAAGGATATGTAAGAATACCACTTCATAAGGAAATACAGTTTTGCAGAGTAAAGACATATACGTATGCATTGGAAACTCTTTACGAGAAGAAACAACGCATAGTACAAAATTAGCTTGTATCTCCAAAACTACACGTTGTATCTCGAAAAGAATTGTTGTGGCGTGTACGTCTTAACATGTAGCATCTAAAGAGAACCAAAAGGAGAATTTTCTTTCGTCAAAATTTTTCAGAAAATCACGTTTTAAGGAAATCCCGCATCGTGCGAAATTATCTTGTTTTTCCTAAACAACACGTTGTAAGTCGAAAAGCTTTCATGTTGCGTGTATGTCTAAGTGTGTAGCCTCAAAAGAGAAGGCACAGGACAGTTTTCTCTCGAAAGGATATGTAAGAATACCACTTCATAAGGAAATACAGTTTTGCAGAGTAAAGACATATACGTACGCATTGGAAACTCTTTACGAGAAGAAATAACGCATAGTAAAAAATTAGCTTGTATCTCCAAAACTACACGTTGTATCTCGAAAAGAATTGTTGTGGCGTGTACGTCTTAACATGTAGCATCTAAAGAGAACCAAAAGGAGAATTTTCTTTCGTCAAAATTTTTCAGAAAATCACGTATTAAGGAAATCCCGCATCGTGCGAAATTATCTTGTTTTTCCTAAACAACACGTTGTAAGTCGAAAAGCTTTCATGTTGCGTGTATGTCTAAGTGTGTAGCCTCAAAAGAGAAGGCACAGGACAGTTTTCTCTCGAAAGGATATGTAAGAATACCACTTCATAAGGAAATACAGTTTTGCAGAGTAAAGACATATACGTACGCATTGGAAACTCTTTACGAGAAGAAACAACGCATAGTACAAAATTAGCTTGTATCTCCAAAACTACACGTTGTATCTCGAAAAGAATTGTTGTGGCGTGTACGTCTTAACATGTAGCATCTAAAGAGAACCAAAAGGAGAATTTTCTTTCGTCAAAATTTTTCAGAAAATCACGTTTTAAGGAAATCCCGCATCGTGCGAAATTATCTTGTTTTTCCTAAACAACACGTTGTAAGTCGAAAAGCTTTCATGTTGCGTGTATGTCTAAGTGTGTAGCCTCAAAAGAGAAGGCACAGGACAGTTTTCTCTCGAAAGGATATGTAAGAATACCACTTCATAAGGAAATACAGTTTTGCAGAGTAAAGACATATACGTACACATTGGAAACTCTTTACGAGAAGAAATAACGCATAGTAAAAAATTAGCTTGTATCTCCAAAACTACACGTTGTATCTCGAAAAGAATTGTTGTGGCGTGTACGTCTTAACATGTAGCATCTAAAGAGAACCAAAAGGAGAATTTTCTTTCGTCAAAATTTTTCAGAAAATCACGTTTTAAGGAAATCCCGCATCGTGCGAAATTATCTTGTTTTTCCTAAACAACACGTTGTAAGTCGAAAAGCTTTCATGTTGCGTGTATGTCTAAGTGTGTAGACTCAAAAGAGAAGGCACAGGACAGTTTTCTCTCGAAAGGATATGTAAGAATACCACTTCATAAGGAAATACAGTTTTGCAGAGTAAAGACATATACGTACGCATTGGAAACTCTTTACGAGAAGAAATAACGCATAGTACAAAATTAGCTTGTATCTCCAAAACTACACGTTGTATCTCGAAAAGAATTGTTGTGGCGTGTACGTCTTAACATGTAGCATCTAAAGAGAACCAAAAGGAGAATTTTCTTTCGTCAAAATTTTTCAGAAAATCACGTTTTAAGGAAATCCCGCATCGTGTGAAATTATCTTGTTTTTCCTAAACAACACGTTGTAAGTCGAAAAGCTTTCATGTTGCGTGTATGTCTAAGTGTGTAGCCTCAAAAGAGAAGGCACAGGACATTTTTCTCTCGAAAGGATATGTAAGAATACCACTTCATAAGGAAATACAGTTTTGCAGAGTAAAGACATATACGTACGCATTGGAAACTCTTTACGAGAAGAAATAACGCATAGCACAAAATTAGCTTGTATCTCCAAAACTACACGTTGTATCTCGAAAAGAATTGTTGTGGCGTGTACGTCTTAACATGTAGCATCTAAAGAGAACCAAAAGGAGAATTTTCTTTCATCAAAATTTTTCAGAAAGTCACGTTTTAAGGAAATCCCGCATCGTGCGAAATTATCTTGTTTTTCCTAAACAACACGTTGTAAGTCGAAAAGCTTTCATGTTGCGTGTATGTCTAAGTGTGTAGCCTCAAAAGAGAAGGCACAGGACAGTTTTCTCTCAAAAGGATATGTAAGAATACCACTTCATAAGGAAATACAGTTTTGCAGAGTAAAGACATATACGTACGCATTGGAAACTCTTTACGAGAAGAAATAACGCATAGCACAAAATTAGCTTGTATCTCCAAAACTACACATTGTATCTCGAAAAGAATTGTTGTGGCGTGTACGTCTTAACATGTAGCATCTAAAGAGAACCAAAAGGAGAATTTTCTTTCGTCAAAATTTTTCAGAAAATCACGTTTTAAGGAAATCCCGCATCGTGCGAAATTATCTTGTTTTTCCTAAACAACACGTTGTAAGTCGAAAAGCTTTCATGTTGCGTGTATGTCTAAGTGTGTAGCCTCAAAAGAGAAGGCACAGGACAGTTTTCTCTCGAAAGGATATGTAAGAATACCACTTCATAAGGAAATACAGTTTTGCAGAGTAAAGACATATACGTACGCATTGGAAACTCTTTACGAGAAGAAATAACGCATAGTACAAAATTAGCTTGTATCTCCAAAACTACACGTTGTATCTCGAAAAGAATTGTTGTGGCGTGTACGTCTTAACATGTAGCATCTAAAGAGAACCAAAAGGAGAATTTTCTTTCGTCAAAATTTTTCAGAAAATCACGTTTTAAGGAAATCCCGCATCGTGCGAAATTATCTTGTTTTTCCTAAACAACACGTTGTAAGTCGAAAAGCTTTCATGTTGCGTGTATGTCTAAGTGTGTAGCCTCAAAAGAGAAGGCACAGGACAGTTTTCTCTCGAAAGGATATGTAAGAATACCACTTCATAAGGAAATACAGTTTTGCAGAGTAAAGACATATACGTACGCATTGGAAACTCTTTACGAGAAGAAATAACGCATAGTAAAAAATTAGCTTGTATCTCCAAAACTACACGTTGTATCTCGAAAAGAATTGTTGTGGCGTGTACGTCTTAACATGTAGCATCTAAAGAGAACCAAAAGGAGAATTTTCTTTCATCAAAATTTTTCAGAAAATCACGTATTAAGGAAATCCCGCATCGTGCGAAATTATCTTGTTTTTCCTAAACAACACGTTGTAAGTCGAAAAGCTTTCATGTTGCGTGTATGTCTAAGTGTGTAGCCTCAAAAGAGAAGGCACAGGACAGTTTTCTCTCGAAAGGATATGTAAGAATACCACTTCATAAGGAAATACAGTTTTGCAGAGTAAAGACATATACGTATGCATTGGAAACTCTTTACGAGAAGAAACAACGCATAGTACAAAATTAGCTTGTATCTCCAAAACTACACGTTGTATCTCGAAAAGAATTGTTGTGGCGTGTACGTCTTAACATGTAGCATCTAAAGAGAACCAAAAGGAGAATTTTCTTTCGTCAAAATTTTTCAGAAAATCACGTTTTAAGGAAATCCCGCATCGTGCGAAATTATCTTGTTTTTCCTAAACAACACGTTGTAAGTCGAAAAGCTTTCATGTTGCGTGTATGTCTAAGTGTGTAGCCTCAAAAGAGAAGGCACAGGACAGTTTTCTCTCGAAAGGATATGTAAGAATACCACTTCATAAGGAAATACAGTTTTGCAGAGTAAAGACATATACGTACGCATTGGAAACTCTTTACGAGAAGAAATAACGCATAGTAAAAAATTAGCTTGTATCTCCAAAACTACACGTTGTATCTCGAAAAGAATTGTTGTGGCGTGTACGTCTTAACATGTAGCATCTAAAGAGAACCAAAAGGAGAATTTTCTTTCGTCAAAATTTTTCAGAAAATCACGTTTTAAGGAAATCCCGCATCGTGCGAAATTATCTTGTTTTTCCTAAACAACACGTTGTAAGTCGAAAAGCTTTCATGTTGCGTGTATGTCTAAGTATGTAGCCTCAAAAGAGAAGGCACAGGACAGTTTTCTCTCGAAAGGATATGTAAGAATACCACTTCATAAGGAAATACAGTTTTGCAGAGTAAAGACATATACGTACGCATTGGAAACTCTTTACGAGAAGAAATAACGCATAGTACAAAATTAGCTTGTATCTCCAAAACTACACGTTGTATCTCGAAAAGAATTGTTGTGGCGTGTACGTCTTAACATGTAGCATCTAAAGAGAACCAAAAGGAGAATTTTCTTTCGTCAAAATTTTTCAGAAAATAACGTTTTAAGGAAATCCCGCATCGTGTGAAATTATCTTGTTTTTCCTAAACAAAACGTTGTAAGTCGAAAAGCTTTCATGTTGCGTGTATGTCTAAGTGTGTAGCCTCAAAAGAGAAGGCACAGGACATTTTTCTCTCGAAAGGATATGTAAGAATACCACTTCATAAGGAAATACAGTTTTGCAGAGTAAAGACATATACGTACGCATTGGAAACTCTTTACGAGAAGAAATAACGCATAGCACAAAATTAGCTTGTATCTCCAAAACTACACGTTGTATCTCGAAAAGAATTGTTGTGGCGTGTACGTCTTAACATGTAGCATCTAAAGAGAACCAAAAGGAGAATTTTCTTTCGTCAAAATTTTTCAGAAAATCACGTTTTAAGGAAATCCCGCATCGTGCGAAATTATCTTGTTTTTCCTAAACAACACGTTGTAAGTCGAAAAGCTTTCATGTTGCGTGTATGTCTAAGTGTGTAGCCTCAAAAGAGAAGGCACAGGACAGTTTTCTCTCGAAAGGATATATAAGAATACCACTTCATAAGGAAATACAGTTTTGCAGAGTAAAGACATATACGTACGCATTGGAAACTCTTTACGAGAAGAAATAACGCATAGTACAAAATTAGCTTGTATCTCCAAAACTACACGTTGTATCTCGAAAAGAATTGTTGTGGCGTGTACGTCTTAACATGTAGCATCTAAAGAGAACCAAAAGGAGAATTTTCTTTCGTCAAAATTTTTCAGAAAATCACGTTTTAAGGAAATCCCGCATCGTGCGAAATTATCTTGTTTTTCCTAAACAACACGTTGTAAGTCGAAAAGCTTTCATGTTGCGTGTATGTCTAAGTGTGTAGCCTCAAAAGAGAAGGCACAGGACAGTTTTCTCTCGAAAGGATATGTAAGAATACCACTTCATAAGGAAATACAGTTTTGCAGAGTAAAGACATATACATACGCATTGGAAACTCTTTACGAGAAGAAATAACGCATAGTAAAAAATTAGCTTGTATCTCCAAAACTACACGTTGTATCTCGAAAAGAATTGTTGTGGCGTGTACGTCTTAACATGTAGCATCTAAAGAGAACCAAAAGGAGAATTTTCTTTCGTCAAAATTTTTCAGAAAATCACGTTTTAAGGAAATCCCGCATCGTGCGAAATTATCTTGTTTTTCCTAAACAACACGTTGTAAGTCGAAAAGCTTTCATGTTGCGTGTATGTCTAAGTGTGTAGCCTCAAAAGAGAAGGCACAGGACAGTTTTCTCTCGAAAGGATATGTAAGAATACCACTTCATAAGGAAATACAGTTTTGCAGAGTAAAGACATATACGTACGCATTGGAAACTCTTTACGAGAAGAAATAACGCATAGTACAAAATTAGCTTGTATCTCCAAAACTACACGTTGTATCTCGAAAAGAATTGTTGTGGCGTGTACGTCTTAACATGTAGCATCTAAAGAGAACCAAAAGGAGAATTTTCTTTCGTCAAAATTTTTCAGAAAATCACGTTTTAAGGAAATCCCGCATCGTGTGAAATTATCTTGTTTTTCCTAAACAACACGTTGTAAGTCGAAAAGCTTTCATGTTGCGTGTATGTCTAAGTGTGTAGCCTCAAAAGAGAAGGCACAGGACATTTTTCTCTCGAAAGGATATGTAAGAATACCACTTCATAAGGAAATACAGTTTTGCAGAGTAAAGACATATACGTACGCATTGGAAACTCTTTACGAGAAGAAATAACGCATAGCACAAAATTAGCTTGTATCTCCAAAACTACACGTTGTATCTCGAAAAGAATTGTTGTGGCGTGTACGTCTTAACATGTAGCATCTAAAGAGAACCAAAAGGAGAATTTTCTTTCATCAAAATTTTTCAGAAAGTCACGTTTTAAGGAAATCCCGCATCGTGCGAAATTATCTTGTTTTTCCTAAACAACACGTTGTAAGTCGAAAAGCTTTCATGTTGCGTGTATGTCTAAGTGTGTAGCCTCAAAAGAGAAGGCACAGGACAGTTTTCTCTCGAAAGGATATGTAAGAATACCACTTCATAAGGAAATACAGTTTTGCAGAGTAAAGACATATACGTACGCATTGGAAACTCTTTACGAGAAGAAATAACGCATAGCACAAAATTAGCTTGTATCTCCAAAACTACACATTGTATCTCGAAAAGAATTGTTGTGGCGTGTACGTCTTAACATGTAGCATCTAAAGAGAACCAAAAGGAGAATTTTCTTTCGTCAAAATTTTTCAGAAAATCACGTTTTAAGGAAATCCCGCATCGTGCGAAATTATCTTGTTTTTCCTAAACAACACGTTGTAAGTCGAAAAGCTTTCATGTTGCGTGTATGTCTAAGTGTGTAGCCTCAAAAGAGAAGGCACAGGACAGTTTTCTCTCGAAAGGATATGTAAGAATACCACTTCATAAGGAAATACAGTTTTGCAGAGTAAAGACATATACGTACGCATTGGAAACTCTTTACGAGAAGAAATAACGCATAGTACAAAATTAGCTTGTATCTCCAAAACTACACGTTGTATCTCGAAAAGAATTGTTGTGGCGTGTACGTCTTAACATGTAGCATCTAAAGAGAACCAAAAGGAGAATTTTCTTTCGTCAAAATTTTTCAGAAAATCACGTTTTAAGGAAATCCCGCATCGTGCGAAATTATCTTGTTTTTCCTAAACAACACGTTGTAAGTCGAAAAGCTTTCATGTTGCGTGTATGTCTAAGTGTGTAGCCTCAAAAGAGAAGGCACAGGACAGTTTTCTCTCGAAAGGATATGTAAGAATACCACTTCATAAGGAAATACAGTTTTGCAGAGTAAAGACATATACGTACGCATTGGAAACTCTTTACGAGAAGAAATAACGCATAGTAAAAAATTAGCTTGTATCTCCAAAACTACACGTTGTATCTCGAAAAGAATTGTTGTGGCGTGTACGTCTTAACATGTAGCATCTAAAGAGAACCAAAAGGAGAATTTTCTTTCATCAAAATTTTTCAGAAAATCACGTATTAAGGAAATCCCGCATCGTGCGAAATTATCTTGTTTTTCCTAAACAACACGTTGTAAGTCGAAAAGCTTTCATGTTGCGTGTATGTCTAAGTGTGTAGCCTCAAAAGAGAAGACACAGGACAGTTTTCTCTCGAAAGGATATGTAAGAATACCACTTCATAAGGAAATACAGTTTTGCAGAGTAAAGACATATACGTACGCATTGGAAACTCTTTAGGAGAAGAAATAACGCATAGTACAAAATTAGCTTGTATCTCCAAAACTACACGTTGTATCTCGAAAAGAATTGTTGTGGTGTGTACGTCTTAACATGTAGCATCTAAAGAGAACCAAAAGGAGAATTTTCTTTCGTCAAAATTTTTCAGAAAATCACGTTTTAAGGAAATCCCGCATCGTGCGAAATTATCTTGTTTTTCCTAAACAACACATTGTAAGTCGAAAAGCTTTCATGTTGCGTGTATGTCTAAGTGTGTAGCCTCAAAAGAGAAGGCACAGGACAGTTTTCTCTCGAAAGGATATGTAAGAATACCACTTCATAAGGAAATACAGTTTTGCAGAGTAAAGACATATACGTACGCATTGGAAACTCTTTACGAGAAGAAACAACGCATAGTACAAAATTAGCTTGTATCTCCAAAACTACACGTTGTATCTCGAAAAGAATTGTTGTGGCGTGTACGTCTTAACATGTAGCATCTAAAGAGAACCAAAAGGAGAATTTTCTTTCGTCAAAATTTTTCAGAAAATCACGTTTTAAGGAAATCCCGCATCGTGCGAAATTATCTTGTTTTTCCTAAACAACACGTTGTAAGTCGAAAAGCTTTCATGTGGCGTGTATGTCTAAGTGTGTAGCCTCAAAAGAGAAGGCACAGGACAGTTTTCTCTCGAAAGGATATGTAAGAATACCACTTCATAAGGAAATACAGTTTTGCAGAGTAAAGACATATACGTACGCATTGGAAACTCTTTACGAGAAGAAATAACGCATAGTACAAAATTAGCTTGTATCTCCAAAACTACACGTTGTATCTCGAAAAGAATTGTTGTGGAGTGTACGTCTTAACATGTAGCATCTAAAGAGAACCAAAAGGAGAATTTTCTTTCGTCAAAATTTTTCAGAAAATCACGTTTTAAGGAAATCCCGCATCGTGCGAAATTATCTTGTTTTTCCTAAACAACACGTTGTAAGTCGAAAAGCTTTCATGTTGCGTGTATGTCTAAGTGTGTAGCCTCAAAAGAGAAGGCACAGGACAGTTTTGTCTCGAAAGGATATGTAAGAATACCACTTCATAAGGAAATACAGTTTTGCAGAGTAAAGACATATACGTACGCATTGGAAACTCTTTACGAGAAGAAATAACGAATAGTACAAAATTAGCTTGTATCTCCAAAACTACACGTTGTATCTCGAAAAGAATTGTTGTGGCGTGTACGTCTTAACATGTAGCATCTAAAGAGAACCAAAAGGAGAATTTTCTTTCGTCAAAATTTTTCAGAAAATCACGTTTTAAGGAAATCCCGCATCGTGCGAAATTATCTTGTTTTTCCTAAACAACACGTTGTAAGTCGAAAAGCTTTCATGTTGCGTGTATGTCTAAGTGTGTAGCCTCAAAAGAGAAGGCACAGGACAGTTTTCTCTCGAAAGGATATGTAAGAATACCACTTCATAAGGAAATACAGTTTTGCAGAGTAAAGACATATACGTACGCATTGGAAACTCTTTACGAGAAGAAACAACGCATAGTACAAAATTAGCTTGTATCTCCAAAACTACACGTTGTATCTCGAAAAGAATTTTTGTGGCGTGTACGTCTTAACATGTAGCATCTAAAGAGAACCAAAAGGAGAATTTTCTTTCGTCAAAATTTTTCAGAAAATCACGTTTTAAGGAAATCCCGCATCGTGCGAAATTATCTTGTTTTTCCTAAACAACACGTTGTAAGTCGAAAAGCTTTCATGTTGCGTGTATGTCTAAGTGTGTAGCCTCAAAAGAGAAGGCACAGGACAGTTTTCTCTCGAAAGGATATGTAAGAATACCACTTCATAAGGAAATACAGTTTTGCAGAGTAAAGACATATACGTACGCATTGGAAACTCTTTACGAGAAGAAATAACGCATAGTACAAAATTAGCTTGTATCTCCAAAACTACACGTTGTATCTCGAAAAGAATTGTTGTGGCGTGTACGTCTTAACATGTAGCATCTAAAGAGAACCAAAAGGAGAATTTTCTTTCGTCAAAATTTTTCAGAAAATCACGTTTTAAGGAAATCCCGCATCGTGCGAAATTATCTTGTTTTTCCTAAACAACACGTTGTAAGTCGAAAAGCTTTCATGTTGCGTGTATGTCTAAGTGTGTAGCCTCAAAAGAGAAGGCACAGGACAGTTTTCTCTCGAAAGGATATGTAAGAATACCACTTCATAAGGAAATACAGTTTTGCAGAGTAAAGACATATACGTACGCATTGGAAACTCTTTACGAGAAGAAATAACGCATAGTACAAAATTAGCTTGTATCTCCAAAACTACACGTTGTATCTCGAAAAGAATTGTTGTGGCGTGTACGTCTTAACATGTAGCATCTAAAGAGAACCAAAAGGAGAATTTTCTTTCGTCAAAATTTTTCAGAAAATCACGTTTTAAGGAAATCCCGCATCGTGCGAAATTATCTTGTTTTTCCTAAACAACACGTTGTAAGTCGAAAAGCTTTCATGTTGCGTGTATGTCTAAGTGTGTAGCCTCAAAAGAGAAGGCACAGGACAGTTTTCTCTCGAAAGGATATGTAAGAATACCACTTCATAAGGAAATACAGTTTTGCAGAGTAAAGACATATACGTACGCATTGGAAACTACGAGAAGAAATAACGCATAGTACAAAATTAGCTTGTATCTCCAAAACTACACGTTGTATCTCGAAAAGAATTGTTGTGGCGTGTACGTCTTAACATGTAGCATCTAAAGAGAACCAAAAGGAGAATTTTCTTTCGTCAAAATTTTTCAGAAAATCACGTTTTAAGGAAATCCCGCATCGTGCGAAATTATCTTGTTTTTCCTATACAACACGTTGTAAGTCGAAAAGCTTTCATGTTGCGTGTATGTCTAAGTGTGTAGCCTCAAAAGAGAAGGCACAGGACAGTTTTCTCTCGAAAGGATATGTAAGAATACCACTTCATAAGGAAATACAGTTTTGCAGAGTAGAGACATATACGTACGCATTGGAAACTCTTTACGAGAAGAAATAACGCATAGTACAAAATTAGCTTGTATCTCCAAAACTACACGTTGTATCTCGAAAAGAATTGTTGTGGCGTGTACGTGTTAACATGTAGCATCTAAGGAGAACCAAAAGGAGAATTTTCTTTCGTCAAAATTTTTCAGAAAATCACGTTTTAAGGAAATCCCGCATCGTGCGAAATTATCTTGTTTTTCCTAAACAACACGTTGTAAGTCGAAAAGCTTTCATGTTGCGTGTATGTCTAAGTGTGTAGCCTCAAAAGAGAAGGCACAGGACAGTTTTCTCTCGAAAGGATATGTAAGAATACCACTTCATAAAGAAATACAGTTTTGCAGAGTAAAGACATATACGTACGCATTGGAAACTCTTTACGAGAAGAAATAACGCATAGTACAAAATTAGCTTGTATCTCCAAAACTACACGTTGTATCTCGAAAAGAATTGTTGTGGCATGTACGTCTTAACATGTAGCATCTAAAGAGAACCAAAAGGAGAATTTTCTTTCGTCAAAATTTTTCAGAAAATCACGTTTTAAGGAAATCCCGCATCGTGCGAAATTATCTTGTTTTTCCTAAACAACACGTTGTAAGTCGAAAAGCTTTCATGTTGCGTGTATGTCTAAGTGTGTAGCCTCAAAAGAGAAGGCACAGGACAGTTTTCTCTCGAAAGAATATTGTAGAATACCCCGTTATAAGGAAGTACAATTTTGGAGAGTAAAGACAAATACGTACGTATTGGAAACTCTTTACCAGAAGAAATAACGCATAGTACAAAATTAGCTTGTATCTCCAAAACTACACGTTGTAACTCGAAAAGAATTGTTGTGGCGTGTACGTCTTAAAATGTAGCATCTAAAGAGAACCAAAAGGAGAATTTTCTTTCGTCAAAATTTTTCAGAAAATCACGTTTTAAGGAAATCCCGCATCGTGCGAAATTATCTTGTTTTTCCTAAACAACACGTTGTAAGTCGAAAAGCTTTCATGTTGCGTGTATGTCTAAGTGTGTAGCCTCAAAAGAGAAGGCACAGGACAGTTTTCTCTCGAAAGGATATGTAAGAATACCACTTCATAAGGAAATACAGTTTTGCAGAGTAAAGACATATACGTACGCATTGGAAACTCTTTACGAGAAGAAATAACGCATAGCACAAAATTAGCTTGTATCTCCAAAACTACACGTTGTATCTCGAAAAGAATTGTTGTGGCGTGTACGTCTTAACATGTAGCATCTAAAGAGAACCAAAAGGAGAATTTTCTTTCGTCAAATTTTTTCAGAAAATCACGTTTTAAGGAAATCCCGCATCGTGCGAAATTATCTTGTTTTTCCTAAACAACACGTTGTAAGTCGAAAAGCTTTCATGTTGCGTGTATGTCTAAGTGTGTAGCCTCAAAAGAGAAGGCACAGGACAGTTTTCTCTCGAAAGGATATGTAAGAATACCACTTCATAAGGAGATACAGTTTTGCAGAGTAAAGACATATACGTACGCATTGGAAACTCTTTACAAGAAGAAATAATGCATAGTACAAAATTAGCTTGTATCTCCAAAACTACACGTTGTATCTCGAAAAGAATTGTTGTGGCGTGTACGTCTTAACATGTAGCATCTAAAGAGAACCAAAAGGAGAATTTTCTTTCGTCAAAATTTTTCAGAAAATCACGTTTTAAGGAAATCCCGCATCGTGCGAAATTATCTTGTTTTTCCTAAACAACACGTTGTAAGTCGAAAAGCTTTCATGTTGCGTGTATGTCTAAGTGTGTAGCCTCAAAAGAGAAGGCACAGGACAGTTTTCTCTCGAAAGGATATGTAAGAATACCACTTCATAAGGAAATACAGTTTTGCAGAGTAAAGACATATATGTACTCATTGGAAACTCTTTACGAGAAGAAATAACGCATAGTACAAAATTAGCTTGTATCTCCAAAACTACACGTTGTATCTCGAAAAGAATTGTTGTGGCGTGTACGTCTTAACATGTAGCATCTAAAGAGAACCAAAAGGAGAATTTTCTTTCGTCAAAATTTTTCAGAAAATCACGTTTTAAGGAAATCCCGCATCGTGCGAAATTACCTTGTTTTTCCTAAACAACACGTTGTAAGTCGAAAAGCTTTCATGTTGCGTGTATGTCTAAGTGTGTAGCCTCAAAAGAGAAGGCACAGGACAGTTTTCTCTCGAAAGGATATGTAAGAATACCACTTCATAAGGAAATACAGTTTTGCAGAGTAAAGACATATACGTACGCATTGGAAACTCTTTACGAGAAGAAATAACGCATAGTACAAAATTAGCTTGTATCTCCAAAACTACACGTTGTATCTCGAAAAGAATTGTTGTGGTGTGTACGTCTTAACATGTAGCATCTAAAAAGAACCAAAAGGAGAATTTTCTTTTGTCAAAATTTTTCAGAAAATCACGTTTTAAGGAAATCCCGCATCGTGCGAAATTATCTTGTTTTTCCTAAACAACACGTTGTAAGTCGAAAAGCTTTCATGTTGCGTGTATGTCTAAGTGTGTAGCCTCAAAAGAGAAGGCACAGGACAGTTTTCTCTCGAAAGGATATGTAAGAATAGCACTTCATAAGGAAATACAGTTTTGCAGAGTAAAGACATATACGTACGCATTGGAAACTCTTTACGAGAAGAAACAACGCATAGTACAAAATTAGCTTGTATCTCCAAAACTACACGTTGTATCTCGAAAAGAAGTTTTGTGGCGTGTACGTCTTAACATGTAGCATCTAAAGAGAACCAAAAGGAGAATTTTCTTTCGTCAAAATTTTTCAGAAAATCACGTTTTAAGGAAATCCCGCATCGTGCGAAATTATCTTGTTTTTCCTAAACAACACGTTGTAAGTCGAAAAGCTTTCATGTTGCGTGTATGTCTAAGTGTGTAGCCTCAAAAGAGAAGGCACAGGACAGTTTTCTCTCGAAAGAATATTGTAGAATACCCCGTTATAAGGAAGTACAATTTTGGAGAGTAAAGACAAATACGTACGTATTGGAAACTCTTTACGAGAAGAAATAACGCATAGTACAAAATTAGCTTGTATCTCCAAAACTACACGTTGTAACTCGAAAAGAATTGTTGTGGCGTGTACGTCTTAAAATGTAGCATCTAAAGAGAACCAAAAGGAGAATTTTCTTTCGTCAAAATTTTTCAGAAAATCACGTTTTAAGGAAATCCCGCATCGTGCGAAATTATCTTGTTTTTCCTAAACAACACGTTGTAAGTCGAAAAGCTTTCATGTTGCGTGTATGTCTAAGTGTGTAGCCTCAAAAGAGAAGGCACAGGACAGTTTTCTCTCGAAAGGATATGTAAGAATACCACTTCATAAGGAAATACAGTTTTGCAGAGTAAAGACATATACGTACGCATTGGAAACTCTTTACGAGAAGAAATAACGCATAGCACAAAATTAGCTTGTATCTCCAAAACTACACGTTGTATCTCGAAAAGAATTGTTGTGGCGTGTACGTCTTAACATGTGGCATCTAAAGAGAACCAAAAGGAGAATTTTCTTTCGTCAAAATTTTTCAGAAAATCACGTTTTAAGGAAATCCCGCATCGTGCGAAATTATCTTGTTTTTCCTAAACAACACGTTGTAAGTCGAAAAGCTTTCATGTTGCGTGTATGTCTAAGTGTGTAGCCTCAAAAGAGAAGGCACAGGACAGTTTTCTCTCGAAAGGATATGTAAGAATACCACTTCATAAGGAAATACAGTTTTGCAGAGTAAAGACATATACGTACGCATTGGAAACTCTTTACGAGAAGAAATAACGCATAGTACAAAATTAGCTTGTATCTCCAAAACTACACGTTGTATCTCGAAAAGAATTGTTGTGGCGTGTACGTCTTAACATGTAGCATCTAAAGAGAACCAAAAGGAGAATTTTCTTTCGTCAAAATTTTTCAGAAAATCACGTTTTAAGGAAATCCCGCATCGTGCGAAATTATCTTGTTTTTCCTAAACAACACGTTGTAAGTCGAAAAGCTTTCATGTTGCGTGTATGTCTAAGTGTGTAGCCTCAAAAGAGAAGGCACAGGACAGTTTTCTCTCGAAAGGATATGGAAGAATACCACTTCATAAGGAAATACAGTTTTGCAGAGTAAAGACATATACGTACGCATTGGAAACTCTTTACGAGAAGAAATAACGCATAGTACAAAATTAGCTTGTATCTCCAAAACTACACGTTGTATCTCGAAAAGAATTGTTGTGGCGTGTACGTCTTAACATGTAGCATCTAAAGAGAACCAAAAGGAGAATTTTCTTTCGTCAAAATTTTTCAGAAAATCACGTTTTAAGGAAATCCCGCATCGTGCGAAATTATCTTGTTTTTCCTAAACAACACGTTGTAAGTCGAAAAGCTTTCATGTTGCGTGTATGTCTAAGTGTGTAGCCTCAAAAGAGAAGGCACAGGACAGTTTTCTCTCGAAAGAATATTGTAGAATACCCCGTTATAAGGAAGTACAATTTTGGAGAGTAAAGACAAATACGTACGTATTGGAAACTCTTTACGAGAAGAAATAACGCATAGTACAAAATTAGCTTGTATCTCCAAAACTACACGTTGTAACTCGAAAAGAATTGTTGTGGCGTGTACGTCTTAAAATGTAGCATCTAAAGAGAACCAAAAGGAGAATTTTCTTTTGTCAAAATTTTTCAGAAAATCACGTTTTAAGGAAATCCCGCATCGTGCGAAATTATCTTGTTTTTCCTAAACAACACGTTGTAAGTCGAAAAGCTTTCATGTTGCGTGTATGTCTAAGAGTGTAGCCTCAAAAGAGAAGGCACAGGACAGTTTTCTCTCGAAAGGATATGTAAGAATACCACTTCATAAGGAAATACAGTTTTGCAGAGTAAAGACATATACGTACGCATTGGAAACTCTTTACGAGAAGAAATAAAGCATAGCACAAAATTAGCTTGTATCTCCAAAACTACACGTTGTATCTCGAAAAGAATTGTTGTGGCGTGTACGTCTTAACATGTGGCATCTAAAGAGAACCAAAAGGAGAATTTTCTTTCGTCAAAATTTTTCAGAAAATCACGTTTTAAGGAAATCCCGCATCGTGCGAAATTATCTTGTTTTTCCTAAACAACACGTTGTAAGTCGAAAAGCTTTCATGTTGCGTGTATGTCTAAGTGTGTAGCCTCAAACGAGAAGGCACAGGACAGTTTTCTCTCGAAAGGATATGTAAGAATACCACTTCATAAGGAGATACAGTTTTGCAGAGTAAAGACATATACGTACGCATTGGAAACTCTTTACGAGAAGAAATAATGCATAGTACAAAATTAGCTTGTATCTCCAAAACTACACGTTGTATCTCGAAAAGAATTGTTGTGGCGTGTACGTCTTAACATGTAGCATCTAAAGAGAACCAAAAGGAGAATTTTCTTTCGTCAAAATTTTTCAGAAAATCACGTTTTAAGGAAATCCCGCATCGTGCGAAATTATCTTGTTTTTCCTAAACAACACGTTGTAAGTCGAAAAGCTTTCATGTTGCGTGTATGTCTAAGTGTGTAGCCTCAAAAGAGAAGGCACAGGACAGTTTTCTCTCAAAGGATATGTAAGAATACCACTTCATAAGGAAATACAGTTTTGCAGAGTAAAGACATATATGTACGCATTGGAAACTCTTTACGAGAAGAAATAACGCATAGTACAAAATTAGCTTGTATCTCCAAAACTACACGTTGTATCTCGAAAAGAATTGTTGTGGCGTGTACGTCTTAACATGTAGCATCTAAAGAGAACCAAAAGGAGAATTTTCTTTCGTCAAAATTTTTCAGAAAATCACGTTTTAAGGAAATATCGCATCGTGCGAAATTATCTTGTTTTTCCTAAACAACACGTTGTAAGTCGAAAAGCTTTCATGTTGCGTGTATGTCTAAGTGTGTAGCCTCAAAAGAGAAGGCACAGGACAGTTTTCTCTCGAAAGGATATGTAAGAATACCACTTCATAAGGAAATACAGTTTTGCAGAGTAAAGACATATACGTACGCATTGGAAACTCTTTACGAGAAGAAATAACGCATAGCACAAAATTAGCTTGTATCTCCAAAACTACACGTTGTATCTCGAAAAGAATTGTTGTGGCGTGTACGTCTTAACATGTAGCATCTAAAGAGAACCAAAAGGAGAATTTTCTTTCGTCAAAATTTTTCAGAAAATCACGTTTTAAGGAAATCCCGCATCGTGCGAAATTATCTTTTTTTTCCTAAACAACACGTTGTAAGTCGAAAAGCTTTCATGTTGCGTGTATGTCTAAGTGTGTAGCCTCAAAAGAGAAGGCACAGGACAGTTTACTCTCGAAAGGATATGTAAGAATACCACTTCATAAGGAAATACAGTTTTGCAGAGTAAAGACATATACGTACGCATTGGAATCTCTTTACGAGAAGAAATAACGCATAGCACAAAATTAGCTTGTATCTCCAAAACTACACGTTGTATCTCGAAAAGAATTGTTGTGGCGTGTACGTCTTAACATGTAGCATCTAAAGAGAACCAAAAGGAGAATTTTCTTTCGTCAAAATTTTTCAGAAAATCACGTTTTAAGGAAATCCCGCATCGTGCGAAATTATCTTGTTTTTCCTAAACAACACGTTGTAAGTCGAAAAGCTTTCATGTTGCGTGTATGTCTAAGTGTGTAGCCTCAAAAGAGAAGGCACAGGACAGTTTTCTCTCGAAAGGATATGTAAGAATACCACTTCATATGGAAATACAGTTTTGCAGAGTAAAGACATATACGTACGCATTGGAAACT